>NC_051069.1:5800000-5962500 GCF_004664715.2 Peromyscus leucopus | reverse complement strand
AGGACCCCAGGCTCTCTCTGAGTTCACACCACTTGTGCACCTGACATAACCAGCGTTAGCAGGCGCTCCAGGCTCGCCACCTGGGAGGCTGTTCCTCCAGCTTTGTTTGCGGGTCACTTCATCTCGCTCTTTAAGCCTCA
Source organism: Peromyscus leucopus (assembly GCF_004664715.2). NCBI lineage: Eukaryota > Metazoa > Chordata > Mammalia > Rodentia > Cricetidae > Peromyscus > Peromyscus leucopus. The sequence goes on along the minus strand of NC_051069.1, from coordinate 5,962,360 downwards.
GCTTTGAGGGCACCTCCTTCCGCAAGTCGGCCTGTACCGCACTGCCCAGCTGTGGTTTCTCCGTCTCCTCCATCACAGCCCTTGTTCAGTTCCTTCAAAGCACCAACTGCAGGCTGTGATTGTTTGACTTGTGTAGTGGTTGTTTATTTGTGGTTCGTTACTGGTCTTAATCCCTGGAATGTAGCTCTACAAGGACAGAAGGTAGATCTGCTTTGTCATCCATCCTGTTCAACACTGGGTATATTTGAAGAAATGAATATATTCACTTCAAAATTAAATAGCAGTCCAGGAAGGAAACTAGTTAGAGATTTTTCTCCTTTAGTCAGTATATGGCTACTCAGAGTGTGTGTGTGTGTGTGTGTGTGTGTGTGTGTGTGTGTGTGTGTATGTAGGCCAGAGGTCAACCCTGGGTGCTGTTCCTCAGCTGACCACCTCATTTTTGATGCATGGTTTCTCCCTGGGACCCAGGGCTTGCTAGTCTTTAGACTAGGCTAGTTGACCAGTGTGCCCCAGAGGCCTCCTGTCTCAGCCTCTCCAGCACTGTGATTGCCAGCGCATGCGCACGTAGCTTTTTCCATGGGTGCTGAGGATCAAACTCACATCCTCATTCTTGAATGACAAGCACTTTACCAAACGAGTGCTTGCCCCAGCCCCTGAACACTCTGTATTTATTGTAACGGCATTCTGTGTTGTCAAGTGTACATTCGTGGGTGGTCTACAGTCACTGGTCACTTTCATGCACATTGATGGACGAGGACTAGCCATGGTTTTACTTTCCCTAGACCTCTGAGTACAACCAACTAACCAAAGCCTTTGAGGGACTAACCAACACTTACAGATGTTCATTGTATGAGAAGTATGACTTGACTGTTGGTTGGGCAAAAAGTCTCCCCAACATCTAGAACATCAACTTTGCCACACAGTCGAGTCCTGATCTGTTTTTGTAGCCAGTCCGGAGAGACATGGCCTGTAGCTAACCTTTAGGCAGCTGCCTGCCTTGAGCATTCATGCAGACACCCAGGGCATTGACCTCAGAGAGTGGGACCAAGAGTCGGGCAATAGGCGAGACTGAGCAACCAGTTTTTTTTTTTTCCTCCCAGTGGTAAATTCCTTATTTTTCATTATTATTATTATTATTATTATTATTATTATTATTTTATTTATTTTACTTTACAATACCATTCAGTTCTACATATCAGCCACGGGTTCCCTATTCTCCCCCTCCCACCCCCTCCCCTTACCCCCAGCCCACCCCCATTCCCACCTCCTCCAGGGCAAATCCTCCCCCGAGGACTGCGATCAACCTGGTAGACTCAGTCCAGGCAGGTCCAGTCCCTTCCTCCCAGACTGAGCCAAGTGTCCCTGCATAAGCTCCAGGTTTCAAACAGCCAACTCATGCAATGAGCACAGGACTTGGTCCCACTGCCTAGTTGCCTCCCAAACTGATCAAGCCAATCAACTGTCTCACCTATTCAGAGGGCCTGATCCAGCTGGGGGCCCCTCAGCCTTTGGGTCATAGTTCACGTGTTTCCATTAATTTGGCTATTTTTTTTCAATAATTGAGTAAAACTGAAATTTATTATAAGCCACAGTCGTCCTAGAGACCTCCATGCTATATATATATATATATATATATATATATATATATATATATATATATATATATAGCCTCCATGGTTCTATGGGTTGTGGTCTGATTGTTCTTTATTTTATATCTAGAATCCACTTATGAGTGAGTACATACCATGACTGTCTTTCTGGGTTTGGGTTACCTCACTCAGGATGATTTTTTTCTAGTTCCATCCATTTGCCTGCAAATTTCATGCTTTCATTGTTTTTCTCTGCTGAGTAGTACTCCATTGTGTATATGTACCACATTTTTTTCATCCATTCTTCCGTTGACGGGCATCTAGGTTGTTTCCAGGTTCTGGCTATTACATATAGTGCTGCTATGAACATAGCTGAGCATGTATCTTTATGGTGTGAATCAGCATTCCTTGGATATATGCCCAAGAGTGGGATGGCTGGGTCTTGAGGTAGTTCGATTCCTAATTTTCTGAGAAACCGCCATACTGATTTCCATAGTGGTTGTACAAGTTTACATTCCCACCAACAGTGGAGGAGTGTTCCCTTTGCTCCACATCCTCTCCAACATTGGTTGTCATTGGTGTTTTTGATCGTAGCCATTCTGACAGGTGTAAGGTTGTATCTGAGAGTCATTTTGATTTGCATTTCTCTGATGATTAAGGATGTTGAGCATTTCTTTAAATGTCTTTCAGCCATTTGTGATTCTTGTTTTGTGAATTCTCTGTTTAGCTCTTTAGCCCATTTTTTAATTGGACTGTTCAGTATTTTGATGTCTAGTTTCTTGAGTTCTTTATATACTGTGGAGATAAATCCTCTGTCAGATGTGGGGTTGGTAAAGATCTTTTCCCATTCTGTTGGCTGTCTTTTTGTCTTATTGACTGTGTCTTTTGCCCTGCAAAAGCTTCTCAGTTTCAAGAGGTCCCATTTATTAATTGTTGTGCTCAGGGTCTGTACTGTTGGTGTTTTATTTAGGAAATGGTCTCCGGTGCCAATGCGTTCAAGAGTGCTTCCTACTTACTAAGTTTAGTGTAACTGGATTTATGTACAGGTCTTTGATCCACTTGGACTTGAGTTTTGTGCATGGTGACAGATATGGATCTATTTGTAATCTTTTACATATTGAGATCCAGTTATGCCAGCACCATTTGTTGAAGATACTTTCTTTTTTCCATTGTATAGTTTTGGCTCCTTTGTCAAAAACCAGGTGTTCATATGTGCATGGATTAATGTCAGGGTCTTCAATTCGATTCCATTGGTCCGTATGTCGGTTTTTATACCAGTACCAAGCTGAGAGCAACCAGTTTTTAAAAAAAGACACCAAAGGCCAACCTCAAAATCTGAGACAATAATATACCTTTATTTTTTTTTTATTATTGTTGTGGATCCAAACTCCATAAGATCCTGTCAAATTACAAACAATATATTTTTTTCTTTAAAACTGTGGGGCTGGAGAGATAGATCAGTGATTAAGAGTCCTTGCAGGAGACCTCCCAGTACCTGTGACAAGTACCTCACAACTGCCTTTAACTCCAGTTTCAAGGGTCCAACTTCTTCCTTTGGCCTCTCTGGGCACCGCACTCACATGCACATACCTGCACCCACACATATACACACATAATTAAAAATAATAAAAAATTGTTATTAATCTTGAGCATACAGGATAGTCAGTGAGAAATCGTAAACAAGCCTTATGGGTAATTACATGCGTCATGCTTTTATTATTATGATATATGCTATAATGTGGATGTATCAAGTATATAAACCTAAGAAATTACTTAACCCATACATTTTTTTTTACCCAGACACTATGTCTGCAAACAGGTTATAAAATTATCCTTCAATCTCTTGCATAAATTATTCCCATAGCAATAATACATCTCACACTGTGTGTGGGGATGCCTTCTGAGCACTGAGGCTACAAACAAACTCTTAAAATTGCTTTATGAGATGATCAAGGAAATTTGAAAACTCACTGGATATTTAATGATATTAATGAATTATAACAGGTTTCACATGTAAAACGAGTGTATGGCTTAAAGAACCTTTATCGTTAATGATACATACATATCATAGTCAAAGTTTCCATCGCTGTGATAAAACACCATGACCAAAAAGCACTTGGGGAGTAAAGGGTTTATTTGAGCTTACAACTCTCAGGTCACACTCCATCACTGAGGGAAGTCAGAGCCAGAACTCAAGACAGAAACCTGGAGGCAAGAACTGAAGAAGCCAGGAAATGCCACTCATTGGCTTGTTCCCCATGGCTGGCTCAGCCTGCTTTTTAGACCACCCACAGTGAGCCGGACCCTCGCACGCCAATCATTTAATCAAGAAAATGCCCCACAGGCCAATCTGGTGGGGGCATTTCCTCACTTGACGTGCCCTCTTCCCAAATAGGTTATTCAGTCAAGTTGACACAAAACCAGCCAGTACTCGATTTTCTACACAGCTCAAACTACTGAAGTCATGAAAAGATGGTACATGGTCTTTACACTATATACTTTCTCACGTTCTCTCTCTCTCTCTCTCTCTCTCTCTCTCTCTCTCTCTCTCTCTCTCTCTCTCTCTCTTCCTTTTAAAACAGGACCTCATGTGACCTAGGCTGGGCTTGAGCTCTTATTTTACCTCCCGAGTGCTGAGATTACAGGCCTGCGATCATTCCTGGAGTTCTGTAGTGCTGAGGATCGAGGCAAACCATCTCCCATCCGGCTTCATCTCCAGACCATATTATGTGTCTTTATTTTTGTTAATGCTTAGAAATTTTCTGAAATTAAAACTCAAAATAAGGGGGTTGGGGATTTAGCTCAGTGGTAGAGCGCTTGCCTAGCAAGCACAAGGCCCTGGGTTCGATCCTCAGCTCTGGAAAAGAAAAAAAAAAAAAAAAGGAAAACTCAAAATAAGATGCATAATGAGTTGAATGTGGTTGTGCATGCCTGTAATCCCAGCATTTGAGAGTCAGAGATTGGAGGCCTCTCCCAAGTTTGAGGCAAGCCTGGTTGTATGTATTGAGTTCTAGGCCAGCCAAGGTTACATGATAAGACCCTTTCTCAGACAAAACCAACAAAACTAAATGACAAGATAGCAAAGATACAGTGTGTATTAAAAACAAAACAGAAAACTAGAGCTGAGTACAGGGTTAGGAGTCACATGCTTGTTTGGGGATGGCTGGCTTGCTCTGGCAGTGTCCCTCTCCGAAAGCCAGCCATTCAGACCACTGTCTTCTCATAGCTGATCTCCTTTCCCATTATCTTTGCAACCTGCACAATCTCGGGATTTCTGATTGGGGTGTTCATTATCGGGGTGTCATTTTCAGACAGGCTGATGTGTTCTGGGCTGCAGCATTCCACAAACCCTCATTGAGTGCCTTCTTCAACCCAGGATGAATTCCGATCTTACAAGCCGGACACCAAACCACCTCCACCTCCTTTTGACGCTGGTCAGGTCTGCTTTTCCAGTTTCTGAACATGCTGTGCCCACAAACTTCAAAAACGGTCTGTGCTGAAAATCTGTGCCTTTCCAAAGCTCTTTCATGTCTCAAAGCCCAGTTCAAATCTTGCCAAAGCCAGTATCTCCTTCATGATGGCTGAACTTCTCAGCCAAAGGACCGGAGGTTCCCACAACAGCAGTAAATCAACCCTTTCTGCCTCTGAGTTGCCCAAGGCTATCGCCAGACTACAGCTCTCTCCAAAGATTTCAGACCTCTGAAGGTTATTCCTTATGAACACATAATGGCGGTTACAAACCATGGATAGAGACAGGCTCTTAAGCTCATTTTAGGAATTCAGCCCGAAAGGGATGAGAAGATAACAGTAGTTACAGAAGGTTTGTCCTGTTCCTTAGTGGAGAGACTGGAAGATACTCCATGCAGATGGCAAGGGAGATCAGTGAAGGAAGGTTGGATAAGCAGAAAGAAAAGTACGGGGCTGGGAAAAGCAAGGACTTTTGAAAACCTTGACAGTCTGGGTCATTTTAAAAATGTGAAAAACAGCTAGTTTCTGCTTTGTCTTACTGGAGGTTGGGAGAGCATGTTGTGAATAAGGGAGTGTTTGGAATGACCAGGCTACAGAAGCAAGGCCACCACAAGAGCGATCTGGTTACAGCAGGGTAATGGGATTAAGCTGACTAAAGCAGGAGAGGGAGTCTGGCAGTGGGACAAGGATCATACACACTGGGCAGCCTGTGGAGGGCCCGTGCAGGGTGACCCTTGGTGAGGGTCTAGCCTGAGGTGGAGGAGGTGGTTATGGAAAGTTTGACTCGACCAGCTGAGGGCCAAGGATGAGCAGGGCTCACCTGGCTAGGATTTCGAGTGTCGCAGGAGTGAGGTCCAGGGGTTGGTCTCTGACAAGACATCGAGCCATCAAACTGTGACCTGGGCCCAACCTGTTGACTGTTGCAATGTGCAGACCTTACAGAATGCTAAATTTTACAAACAAAACATAACAAAAATCATTAATAACTTGTAAGCTGGCAGCTCTCTCTCAAGAAGCCTGCACTGATCTGGGTGGTGGTGGTGCACACCTTTAATCCCAGCACTTGGGAGGCAGAGGAAGTTGGATCTCTGTGAGCTCAAGGCCAGCCTGGTCTACTACAGAGTGAGATCCAGGGAAGGCACCAAAGCTACACAGAGAAACCCTGTCTCGAAAAACAACAACAACAAGTCTGCACTGTCTTGGATGTGTGCATCTTTCCTGAAGTGTCCTCTCCTCCTGACGTCCACGCTTTGAGCTCTGTTAAAACAGTTTCTTTGTCAGCTTCAACTTTGCTTCATTCGGATTTAAACTGAAATGACTTTCTTCTGCAGTCATGGGTCCTAGTTTCACCCGAGTAGATGCCAGGCTCCTAGAGGCTGCAGTATAAGGCTGTGTTCCCCACTGCCACTGCCATCTGCCCCAGGGGCCCATCTGAGATGACACTCAAGCATTATTGATTTCCGTGGAATGAGGATCTTGCAAGTTCCAAGCTGAGACTTTCTCATGGCCTCCCCCTCAGGGAAGGCAAGCCTAGACTTTAGATCCCGGATAGGCAGGATCTAACAGGATAGGATGTATCCCTGTTCGGCAGCAAAGAAGTTTCAGAAGCTGAAATCTTAGGTCACCATCAACCTATAGAATTCAAGAACCCAACTGCAAGAGGGGGAAAATTGAGAAGACATAAGAAGGGAAAGGAGTCCCTTCCTCTGGAGACTGGCTGAAGCCTCCCTTCAGCTGAGAGCCAAGAATTGTCATTACACTAAAATTCATTGTGAATACTGCCCACATAGAGACAATATTCTCTTTTCCATAGAGATATTACAAATAAGAATGTTAAAATAGCAGGGGCTAGGGCTGGAATTCAGTGGTAGTGAGCTTGACTGGCATGCATGTGGCCATAGAGTCTACTGCAAATAATAATTAAAAAGAATGCTAGGACAGCAATGAAGGACTGTGAGATGGCTTCCTGGCTAAAGGCACTTACCGACGAGAATGACGACCTGAGCGTGATCCTTGTGACCCACACGGTGGGGGAAGAGAACTGACTCCCACAAGTTGTCCTCCGACTCTGCATGAACTTGGTGGCATGCACATGTTTATAAACCCATGTGCACAGATGCACATACATGTACGATAAATGAAATTTAAAAAGCAATAAATTATGCTTAAAGCCTAAGCATGTATGACCTCTGGATTTAAAAAAAAAATTGTCATGTGGTGTATGACGTGTGTACGCGGGCACACAGAACAACTCTGTAGAGTGAGTTCTCTGCTTCCACCTGTACATGGGTTCCAGGAATCGAACTCAAGTCATCAGGCTTGTGCATCAAGCTCTTTCCCTGCAGCGCTGTCTCACTGGCTCATAGCCTTTGGATTTAACCTTACCTCCTCCCCAGCTGTAACAAGAGCACAGACACCGCTTATAGTGAAAACATGTCTGGACTTCTTTGTAACTTAGATCTGGTGAAGATTCCGTAGTCCCTTGCGACCCATGTGTTTAATCCTATCAGCCTGTAATACCCCGTACTTTCAGAAGCTACCCAATGATCACATTTACTAAAAGAAAAAAGAACATCTCTTAGAAGCCCTTTGAACAATGTAACTTCGGAAGCCACCAATGTTGTATCTGGGGCTAATGCTAAGACACTTAAATATAAGTCTCTCTAGAAGTCTGCACCTGTGTCTATACTGCCCATTTTCTGACTGCCCTTCTGTCCCCTAACACCCACACATCAATCTGTTATCATACTTTCTTTCTTTCTTTCCTTCCTTCCTCCCCCCTCTCTCCCTTTTCTTTCTTTCTTTTTTTTTTTTTCAAGATAGGATTTCTCTGTACTGCCCTGGCTGTCCTGAACTCACTCTGTAGACCAGGCTGGCCTTGAACTCACAAAGATCCACCAGCCTCTGCCTCCTGAGTGCTGGGATCAAAGGTGTGCGCCACCACCGCCACCGCCACCGCCACTGCCACCACCACTGCCCAGTTTAGCACCATTTCTTAATAAACTCCAACTTTGCTTCCTTGGGAAAGAAGAAGTTATGATCTAGTTGTAAAACCGAATGCTGATTGATTCGGTAATATTAAATTCTACCTTACCTTTGCAGGGGTGAGAGAGTGGTATTGAGCTTTTGCTCTGAGCGCTCCTGGTTTAGGAAAGCCTACTGAAACCCGTGCAGATGAAACCAGCCTGGCTTGTTTCAGAGTTATCCAGACAGGCGGTGAAGATGAAACGGGACCGGCTGTAACTCATAAACTGTCACAGCTGGGGGATGTGGCGTTCACCTCGCTCCTCTCTCTGCTGTTGGACACATTTGAAATTTTCCCTACACAGATAGTCCGCTTCTCAGATAATGCAGGTCCTGTACCCCAGGCCTCACAATTCCCAGTCAGAAGTCAGGAGGGACGTTTTGAACAGTGCCATGTTAATCCTCTTCTATATTTTAAAACAGAGATCTGTCCATTTCTTTTTGCCACCAGTAGGGAAATTCATGAACTAGAAAGAAAGAATGCCTTGCTTTTACTTGGGAAAACAAGCTTTGGGATGTACATGGTCTCCTTCATGGTCATGGGGTGGGGATGGGGATGGGGGTCCAACCAATGAAGAGGTGCCGTGGAAACCCAGAGCAAAGGCAAGCGTTTAAGGAGCTGCTTTGTAAGAGTGACTCCCAGCACGGGCTCTCTGGCAAAGAGCACTTGGCAAAGGTCTGAAAGCTGGGGCTGGGTATGGAGTTCAGTTGGTAGAATGATTGACACATAGCACCAGCACCACCTAAACTAGGCATGGTGGCACATGCCTGTAATCCCAACACTGGAGAGATGTGGGCAGAGGATCAGAGAGGTACAAGGTCAGCCTGTGATATACAAGACATGGTCTCAGTTAAAAAAAAAAATAAAAGGTTGTGAAAGCTGAGACTCCGCTGAGAAATTGTAGCCTTCCGTGAGCCTCCCAGGCTTACTGTGGCTTCAGGTTACTCATGGGCTGGGCAGAAACTGGAGGATAATGGCAGAGTCTGCTGCTGTCATATTTGATATTGGTTGTGTAGGTGCCTTGCCATGTGTCTCCCTTTCTTAATTCCCAAGCCAGGAAACCAGGAGGCTGTGTAAGTGTCCCCAGATGTGCAAGGGGAAAGAGTCCTAAGGAGGTTGTGGAGAGGTCTATAAACACTATGAAGTCATATTTGCCAGGCCACATCCTGCACTATAGGATGGAGGCAGGTTTCGTTTTCAACAAGTAGTTCCCAGCCACCCACCCAGAACCAATCCTCACACAGGTGAACTTCAAAGCTAAGAAGAAACATTCTGAACCTGAACAAGCGAACTCATTTTCAAACATTCGTTTCTTTTTTAAGGCAGGGTCGCATGTAGCCAAGCTGGTTTCAAACGTACAGCCAGGGCTGGCCTTGGGTTCTCGATCCTCTTGCCTCCACCTCACAAGTACTAGGATTACACAGAAACAACAGCATGATGCTCAAGGGGTAAAGGTGTTAACTGTGAAAGCCTGAGGTCACAAGTTCAATTCCTGGGACCCATGTGAAGAAACATGATATGGTGGCACACATCTATAATCCCAGCATTCCTATCCTGAGATGGAGGGCAGAGGCAGGAGAATCCAATGTCCCCAGAAACTCACAGGCCAGCTAACCTAGAGTATGCATGCACCTACACACACACACACACACACACACACACACACACACACACACACACACATGAAGGAAAGGAAGGAGGGACAGAGGGAGGGAGCAGGAAGCAGTACTAAAAGGTTCTGGATATGCACCACCATAACTAGCTCCCACTTTTTTTTAAAGGGGAAAGGGCATGTGGGAGACTTCAAACGGGTAATCAAGTACCCTTAGAGAGAATAAGCAGGAGCCAGGTGAGAAAATTAGTAAACCTGTGAGGACCTGCCATGTGCCAGGCACTGTAGGGAATGTGGGGATGAATGAGACACTCCTTACCTCCAAGGAGAATGTAGGAGAGATGGGGAGGAAACAGATGCACAAACTCTCCCAGATAAACACCCAGAGAGAAGACACCAGGGCTTCACGATCCAAGTCAGGTAACTCTGGTACTAGGCCAAAGTCTACCTTTGGACAAATCACTCCATTCCCAGTATTTCATCTACAAAATACTTTCCTCTTGTCCCCTTGGCTATGCCAAGGTTATAGATTTTTAGAAGGCTCAAAACCACTAAAATAAATAAACCATGCTGCTGACGGTGAAAGATGCATGGAGGGTGGACAACGCTCTTTTAGACTCTGCAGCCACAAGGGCCTGTGACTGGTGCCAGGGACTAGCTTGCCTGTGGACAGAGGCCAGGCCTGGGGAGGTGCTGTCTACACCCCAGCAGCCCAGGGACACCGGCATCCTGGGCCTTCACTTTTGAAGCTGGTTCCCACCGGGCATCTCATCACACGCACTAGCCCTGCCTTGACATGAACGAGCCTCGGCGAGCCGTTCCGACTTGCCTGGTGCAGAGGGTGAAGGCGCTCAGTCCTGTAATCTTCATAAATATTGGATCACAGGAGCCAGAGGGACCTTGCAGGATACAGTACCCAACCCTGCCATTTCTACCAAGGCTGACAGCAGCTCCAGGAGGCAACATGACCTGGCTGTGGCCACGCACCAAGGCGGTGGGATAGGTGTGCAGCAGGCTTGTTGTCTGGACTCTCCACGTTCCCACCTTATGTTCTCCTGAAGGCCTTGGCCACACTGACTCTGCTGTCTTTAACACGCTTATTTCTCTCGCCCCCAGATATCTAGCATGGCTCTAACTTCTAATAATGACTATGTAGGACACAATTTCCACAATTTCCTCCTTACAGCCTCCCAAGAGCTCAGTTATTTTGGGGGAAATGTCTGCCAGTAGCTTGAAAATCCATTTAATTACCATGGAAGATAATCTTTTAAACACAGATTTACATTCTTTCAAGATTTTTCCCTGTGGGAGTAACAGAGTTCTCAGCGGTTCTCAAGCTTCCTAATGCTGTGACCCTTTAGTATAATTCCTCATGTTGTGGGGACCCCCAACCACTAAATTATTTCCATAACTGCAATTTTGTGGCTGTTATGAATTGCAATGTAAATATCTGTGTTTTCCAATAGTCTTAGGCAACCCCTGTGAGAAAAAACACTGTTTGAGCTCAGGGGTCGCTGACCCACAGGTTGAGAACCACTGGTTTATCTGACCCATGGGATCTTTGTTTTTATCCACAGAGGAGTGACTGATAGCCAGTATTTAGCAAGGAGCATGAGCCCTGCATGATTTTCACTTTTAAGCCTGTTTCTCCTCACCAAGGACTTGTCAATTTTATTACAATAATTAGACTGTAGTATTACCAGGCTTCCCTCCAGTTAAAACCCTGCTGTACTTGGCTTTGTGATCCCAGGCCTGTAATTACTCAATATTTTTCAAGCATCCCTTTGGGGTTGCATCCTGCACTCCAGATGTGGGTATCAGGAGTTTGTATCCCCAGGGCTTCCTTCAGGAACATCACACTGTGAATCTACCAGCCTCCAAGACCTACTTGAGCTATGGTCAGTCAGATGCCAATTGCACAACCTGACAGAGTTTGGCAGACTCATCCACTTTTCCCCACTCGAACACCTCATTGGATGTCCCTATAGTATCCAGCTTGGTGGCCTCAAGACCCAGAGTAATTTGGCACATAATAGGAGCTCACTAAGCAGATGGTAAATTGCCGGATGTCACTAGTCTTCATGTAGCGAGGATATGTATTATGTTAACATGGGGATAAAGTGGAGGTTGTGTGGGGGCCCTAGTTTCTGGCCTGGGCTACTCTAGTCTTTCATCTTCCACAGCACTTCAATGGCAGATGGTTTTGAGATGTTTGCTGGACCTGATTCTACAAGCTGCTATCTCCAGGTCTTGAACAGTTTACTTCTAAAACTAGGGCTAACTCTTCTCCCTCACAGCAGTTACAATGAGAAAATGTGTCAAGTATTTCTTCTGACCCCTCCCACTCTCTGATGAAGTCCACAGGATGCCAAGGGACCAGTACATAATACTTGTCTCATGTAGAAGAGTGTGGCTGTCTATGGAAAGACAAGGGAATAAAAAGAAACTGTTGTATAAACGGAGATATAAAAGGTGAGGAAAATTCCTTGTGGAGAACTGAGCTTGAGCTTGGATCTTTCGTTCTAGGTCCTGCTGGGGAAAAGAACTGGTCCAAGAAGTACCCATCATGTGGGGGCCTCCTCCAGTCCCCGATAGACCTACACAGCGACATCCTCCAGTACGATGCCAGCCTCACACCCCTACAGTTCCAAGGTTACAATGTATCTGCTGAAAAGCTGTTGAACCTGACCAATGATGGCCATTCAGGTAAGGGGGAGACCCTGGAGACCCTGAGAGGCAGATCCGAGGCCCCGTTGACTCTCTGTCCTGACTCTTCCATCTGGCCGGGATGGGTTCCTCTGAGGCACTCTGGAGATGGGGGTAGGGGGAGGCAGTGAGTCATGCCTGGCCCAGTGTCTTGTATGTGTGCTAAAAATCCTGGTTCCAGTGATTCTTCCTGGGCAGCATATTTCAGAAGCTCATCTCTTGTGGGAGGGAGAAGGAAGAGATAAGTCTGATCCCATTGGTCCATTGGCTAAGCTGCCAGGGTGAATTCTGAGTCATCACAAACTATCCAAGGCACCAGCAATTCAGTTGCTGAGGGTGGACACTTGGGGTTTAATCAGACAGACTGGGTTTGAATCATAACTCTGCTACACACACACACACACACACACACACAGAGAGAGAGAGAGAGAGAGAGAGAGAGAGAGAGAGAGAGAGAGAGAGAGAGAGAGAGAGAGAGAGAGAAAGAGAGAGAGAGTCCAGGTTTAGGGTAAGTCTTTCCACCTCTAATAATCCAACCAAGAAAATCCTCACAAGAGTGCCCAGCTGCTTAGGTTGTAATTGATTCCAGATGTAATTAGGTTGACAACCAAGATTAGCCATCACAGATTCTAATGAGCCATCAATCAGACTGGATAAGAATTTTAACTTCCTTGAGTTGTCATTTGGAAGAGGGACCCACTGACCTGTTCCGTGGACACTGGAGATTGGATACCTCACAGTCTGTTATATAGTTAGTGCTTCTTAAAGAGCGGTTGTCATTGGAGTATATAATTTTCCAACTTGGAAAGTTCTTCACTGACAGTTCTGTTATCACAGACAGGAGCCTGATACACGGATAAGTAAAGAAACAGCCATCATTGGCGTAGAGTTGATGCTTTCCAGGGGGGTCCAGGAAGGTGCTGGTGCCACTGGAGGTGCCCTGGGGGAAAGAGGCCAGGCATCCGACCTGCAGGCATTATCGCTCTGGTCTGTGCCTCGTTCCTGCAGCCCCTTGGACCTGTGTGGGGGCTGCCTGCCTGCCTGCCTGCTCTCTAGCAGGGTTGGTCTGGCCAGGGTTCAGCTGGCCAGGGCTCTGAAGGCTGCTCCTCCATTCCTCACAGTGAGACTGAACCTGAACTCGGACATGTACATCCAGGGCCTCCAGCCTCACCAATACAGGGCGGAGCAGCTGCACTTGCACTGGGGGAACCGCAATGACCCCCACGGCTCTGAACACACCGTGAGTGGGAAGCACTTTGCCGCCGAGGTGAGTGAAGGGCCGGTCTGGTGGAGAGTACCTGGCGCTGGCTCCCCTCTCTGTGGCCACTGGGATAGAGCAGCCTTCACAGTCTTTGTCCTCACCACTCTCCTAGAAGAGAAGTCTAGGAGCCAGGTCTCACTGCCCTGCATTTATCCGGGTGTCTCCGTCCCTTCCTTTGCTGGAGCATACTGAGTTTGCCTGCTCCTTTTACTGTGTGATGCTGTTGGGAAGGCCAGCCTTGCAGATGGCATGGTGGGATGCATGTGGCCCTTTTCTAGACATCCTCCTGCTTTGTGCAGATGAAGACCTCACAGCTCGCCTGGCTGTCACAGCTCATTGCTTAATCATACCAGGCTCATTGCTCCTCCATGCTTTTCAGTCTTCACACATCATCCCTCCTCTTCTCAGCCATATGAGAACCCTGATCCAGGACCATCTTGTAGTTTGCCATAGAGTAAGGGGGTGACTGGCTTAAGATGTGCAGGGCATCGCTATGATCAGAGATTCTCTGAAAATGGTTTGGGATGTGGGCACAGCACTGTGTCGTGTCGTCTTGAGATTCTAAGCTAAAATACCAAAGGAAATGAGAGGAGAGGCAGGATGTTCCTGCTGTACCACAGGCATGTGATGGGGTGGGATGGGCAGGGGTCTTGAGTTCTTCCGCTCCAAGTTTTGAGTCGGGGATGTGGCTCTGAGTGTATACAGGGAAACAGATAGGAAGAGATAAATGTTGCTGGTCAGCCAGCAGATCCCATGCTAAATAATGATACAACCGTTCTCTCCTCTGTTCACAACTGCTGAACTGCTTAATGTCTCAACCTAATTATAGGTCTGTTACCAGTGTGGAGGGGATGTGATTCTGGCCCGATAGGACGGTATGACTGGAGGCGCACGTATTTCAGAGCAGACCCTTCCTTCCCTGGAGCTCAAGAACTGCAATTTCTTGCAAGCTAATTGCAATGTTGAGGCTTCTTCTTCCCCCTGGGAGAATAAAGTGGCAGCTAGGATGTAGGTTTGGAGAGTTTACGCATTTAAAAATATTTCCAGGGTGCTGGAGAGATGGCTCAGCAATTAAGACAGCATACTGCTCTTACAGAGGACCCAAGTTTGGTTCCCAGAACCCATTTTGGGAGCTCACAACTGCCTGTAACTACCTTTAGTGGATCTGATGCCTTTTTCTGTCTTCCTCAAACACTGCATTCACATGTGTGCATGCACACAACACACACACACACACACACACACACACACACACACACACACACACACCTTTTTAACATTTGAGACAAAATTTTACTATGTAGCCCTCACTGGCCTGGATCTTACTATGTAGACCAGGCTGGCCTTGAAGTCACAGAAATCCTCCTGCTTCTGCCTCTTGAGTGCCACCATGCCTAGCTAAAACAAAAATAAAATCTCTAAAGAATATTACTAATTATTGTATTCTCTGCTCTTAAGTTAATCATCAGACAAAACCTGGTAAAAATAGGCCATAATTGCTAATACTAGAGAAAAAAAATCAGGCAGATTCTCTATAGAGATCTCTCTGAAGCTGTGGTTCTTCTGCTGAGTGGCAACTACAGAAGATTTCCGAAGCCCCTCACCAGGGAGTGCCCATAGACCTAGGTTAGTTTTCAACCTCTTTTTTATTCGTCTGAAAATGGTAAGAGCTGACGCACACCAGAGGGTCAAAGGTCAAACAATAAAGATCTTGGGTAATTTACACAAATAGAAATCTACTCCATGCACCATTTTAAGATGGTGTGGGCCATGTGGTGGGCTCTCCTTTATGGGGAAAATGGTGAAGCAAGAGCCCCTGAGGAAGCCTTAGATAACAGAAGATAACTTACAAGAACTAACATGAAAGTCAGATGCGGTGGTGCATGCCTGTAACCCTAGCACTCAAGAGGCTGAGGCAGCAGAGTTCAAGCCCAAGGATAGCTTAAGCTATACAAGTAAGATTCTGCCCACCACCCCAAATGACCCTGGTTCTAGTCGCTCACCCGACATTTCACAACCATCTGTAACTCCAACCAGTGCCCCTCTTCTGACTTCCACTGGAACCAGGCATGCACATGGTACACAGATATACAAGCAGGCAAAACATCCATACACATAAAAAATAAAACAAAATGAAAAACAGCAAAATGGCTATGTAATGGCATTACAAATAGACCTTATGCTGAATTTCTTTCAAAAAGGGAGATGGTAAGTGAATAGGAAAAAGAAATTGAGATAAAGATTTCAATATGCAATAGTCTCAAGGGCACAGAATAAAAGTGCATGTATTTTGCATTTAGAGCTATCCACTATAAAGTTTTCTGAAAGCTAGGTGATACTATCTTTAGGATTAAAAGTCAGATGAAGCATCACCAGAATTTATAATAACAAGGGTCATACTGTGTGTCTACACTTTGTAAATTTAGGGTTTCTCAAAAACTTTTCTTTATTTTAATAATTAATTCCTGAGCTGATTAAAAACTCCACCATTTACAATTTTATTTTGAGAAGATAAAAGTCTGCGTTTGTGGAATGTCATTTTGTTTTATAGTCTCTGAAAATCTGACTGCTAACCCCAGTTGGTAAAAGCCATGCTGTGATTCTGTCTGCCTGAGGGATAAACGCCAGTGTTTCATGCATTATCAATTATGATTAAGTTGTAGCTGGCAACTGGTTTCCTGCCCCACCCCACTGCTTCCAGATCAAGTACAGAGATGCCAAATTACAGGAGACCACTTGGCCCCAGGCTCCAGAAAAAAAAAAAAAAAAAAAAAAAAAACCAGAAGGGAGAAGAGCTCCAAAGCACCAAAGTCTTCTCATGGTTAATATAAAACCCCATTCATTCATTCATTCATTCATTCATTCATTCGTGTCTATTGTACCTCTGCTACTTTACAGGCGCCTTATCAGACACTAGAGATCCCATGAATTAAAGAGGATGTGCCCTGGTTTATAGGTGCAAGAGGACTGGGGGAGGGAAAACTGGGGCAGATGCTAAGGGTGAGGGATCAGTTCTGTGGGGGGAAAAGAGGGACAGAGGTCTACCTTTCTAGCTGGATTCAAGTCTTCTGCAGAAACAAAAGGTTCCTGTGAGTCACTTGTCCCCTCATGGGTACCTTCTCTCCTTTTGCAGTTGCACATCGTCCATTATAACTCAGACCTGTACCCCAACTTCAGCGCCGCCAGTGACAAGTCAGAAGGTCTCGCTGTCCTTGCTGTTCTCATTGAGGTACGAGGTGGTCAGAGGGATGGTATCGGGACTAGGCATGTGCTCTACGCACAGCGATCGGTAGTGAGCTGCTCCTGGATGGCCCTGCGTTGCCTCTAGAACAGGGCTGTTCCTCCGAAGTCTCCTTCTCTCTTTTCTCAGAGGAAGCCCTTCTGTATCTAGGCAGCTGAAACAGACATAGCTTTTGTGACACTGGACATATTGAAAGCCCCCCTCCCTTATCCCGAGCCCTGTTGAATGGTATGAGGTCACCTGGCTGGGGAGGGCCCGTGGGGCACACGGATCTTTAAGCTGCACTATCAGATGCGTCTGTCACTGATACAATACCTAGCATCCAAACTCCACTCTGAAATGAATTATGCAAGATTGGGAAACAAGAATGGAGCCTGGTATGGTGGTGCATGCCTATAATCCCAGCAGGCTGGAGGTTGAGACAGGAGGATTGTTGAGAATTTGAAGCCAGCATGGACTACACATCAAGATTTTATCTCAAAACCTGGGGGCAGGGGTGGGGAATGATCAGCTTGCTTTGTTTTCTCCCAATGAGGCAATATGCTCCCATTCCCAATGTGCTTACTTATCTGGCTTGGCTTTCGTGAACTCAAAGCTCCATTAAGTTCCGGGTTAAATGCATTGGTATAGTCTTTGGGCTCCTATCAGATAGCCAGAAACACACCCTATATACTGGGATACTCAAACCTGGCGTCTTCAGCAGAAAGCTAGATATTGTTTGATGCCAAAGGTCGTG
This sequence comes from Peromyscus leucopus, assembly GCF_004664715.2. Classification (NCBI taxonomy): domain Eukaryota; kingdom Metazoa; phylum Chordata; class Mammalia; order Rodentia; family Cricetidae; genus Peromyscus; species Peromyscus leucopus. The sequence goes on along the minus strand of NC_051069.1, from coordinate 5,944,722 downwards.
ACCACTATATTAACTCTCAACAGTCCGGTGATGGGTCAGAATTTCCTTTGTGAGGCAGTTCCTCAGGGAAGCCCTCCAGCCCAGCCTGCGATAGTAACTGTGAACGCAGGCTGGTCCTAGGTGATTCCGTCCCGGCTCAACCTGCCTTGTCTGTGTTGCAGATAGGCTCCAGCAATCCATCATATGACAAGATCTTCAGTCATCTTCAACATGTTAAGTACAAAGGTGAGGGCTGCTTGACTACTCAGTCATTCACCGTGACACAGGATGTGGTCACACCAGCGTCACCTTAAGAAAAGCAACAGCGTGAGGGGGGGGGGTGCTGTCTGTGTTCAGCACACTGAGAGCAGCAGGTTCCTGGGCCGTGTTGTGACACTGGTCGGAGCGCATTCCCTGTGCCTGAATGTGAGTGTTTAAGCTCGGTTACTATGCTGATGCCTCTCCCATCAGGGGGTAGCTGATACCCTCACTCCCAAAATGTCTCTCCAGGCCAACAAGCACTCATCCCAGGCTTCAACATTGAAGAACTTCTGCCCGAGAGCCCCGGCGAGTACTACCGCTATGAAGGGTCCCTGACTACACCTCCTTGCTACCCTACCGTGCTCTGGACAGTTTTCCGAAACCCTGTGCAGATCTCCCAGGATCAGGTAACAAGCCAGGGACTGGACAGCACGTGGTTCCCTGCCATAAGCTGTTCTAATCAATGACTCGATTTCCTCTGAGATCCATCAGCAGCTCTTCAGAACCTCTCCAGGGACCTGCCGCTGAAACGCTGTAGGAATTACAGACTAAGCTCTAGGAGGAGCTAGACATCACGCTAGGAACACGGACAGACTTCCCGCGGTTCATTACAGAGAGCTGGAGAGCTGAGTTTGCTGACATACCCCTCAGTGGCTGGGTGGCACCTGCTGTCCAGGTGGAAGAGCCTGGCTGGTGGGGCAGAATAAAGATCACATCAGGTCAACACCTGGGCCCTGGGGTGCAGTGGTGAGGGGGACACTCACCGCCCTTGGAGCTCACAGTCTAGAAGTGTAAGCTGGGGGGCCCTGCCGTTAGCAACGACTCATGTTGGAAGTCAGGGTTAGGAGTTCTCCGGATCACCTGGCTTCTGAGTTGAGTCACTGCTCATCTGGCTACCCTAAAAGCATGAAGAAGGAGTGTCGAGAAGGCTGGATGGTGCTGCATACTAATCACCCCCACCCCAGTTGTTCCAGCCGGCCTCTCCCCCGTCCAACCCCTGCTCTTTACTACAAGTTTCTGAACTAAGAAGCCTCGATAAATGGCAGCTGGTGGGTGGACGGGCGAGGGGATGAGCTGAATCCAAGGCGAGATGTGTGGGGAGCAGCCATAGCCTAACCCAGAAGCTGCCATAGTAACAGATTGTATCATATTCGCGGGGGTGTGAAAATGCCAGTGAGCCTGCCGTCAGATCACCAGCGGGCCTCCTCCCTCTGTCTTTTATTCTGATTTGACTATAAAAACAAGCCCAGCTCCACTGCTCTAAGAGTTGGGTTCCAATTCAAGGTCATGAAAGGAAGAATGTGGTCTTGGTGAGAGGCTAAGGAGTCCTTCTCTTCAGCTTTCCCTTCATGGGAGCAGATCCTGGGATCCTTGGGAACCTTGACAGCAGGAAGGACCCAGCCCAACCCAGCAGTGGCTAGTTAGTGAGACCCCCAGGATGGAGAAGTAGTTCTCTGGCTTTCCCATTGCTTTCAGATACTTCCTGTCAAGCACCTCATGGGCTGATTCCAGAGGCTTGTCCCCAGTCCTCTCCCCAGAAGGCCAGGCCAGCAAGCATTATCTGCTCATGAGACCTGTTTCCATTTTCCCCCTCAGTTGCTGGCTTTGGAGACAGCTCTGTATTTCACACACATGGACGATCCTTCCCCCCGAGAAATGGTCAACAACTTCCGGCAGGTCCAGAAGTTTGATGAGAGGCTGGTGTATATCTCCTTCCGACAAGGTGAGGAAGGTGCTGCGGGAAGGGAGGGGTAGCAGTGTGCTGCCAGATGTGTGTTTCCTACCAAGGAAGCAATGCCCTTAGGAGACTGGCGAAGAGTCCCCTGGCTGCCAAGGAACCAAAGCACGTCTAGAACTTTGGTGTGGGGGCTACTGCAGTGCCCCTTCACTGGTCTCCACTTCCTTGAGTCTTTGGAGAGAAGGCCAGGACCCTGAGGTACACAGACCAGAGCCCTTAATTCTGGGAGTCACCTACAGGTGGGGAATGAAATGTTCTTGGGGACTTCTCTGCTCTGAAGAATGGTTCCTTATCCTACGACACATTGGAATCCTTTGCACGAGGAGAGACTTCTAACTTCCCACCCTAGACTCTCTTGGTATCAAGGGCTACATATGCCCTGCCCTAGGCTGAAGGAGGTGACTATATACTACAAGCATCCATAGATGCTTCTTTGTAAGGCCAAGGACATAATCCATGTTCATGGCCACATCCGCTCAAAGTCTAATGTAGCAGGACCCATTAGCAAGAAAGCACTCTGGTTCACAGCTTTTTTGTTTGTTTGTTTTGTTTTGTTTTTTGTTTTTTGTCTAAGCACCAGCAAACACATTCCGAGCTGAATAAAACTTAATAGTTTGGTGTATTCCAACTGCTAGGAACTCATCATTCCTTCTAAGTCTGTAACTGTGGTGACTAGGAGGAAATTAGCGTTTCACTTGCTCAGTGCCTCCATCAGTACACTGAAAGTGGTCCTGGGGGAGAAGGAGAACTCTTACTATCCACACCCATCTTCAAACCTCTGAGGCAACTTTCTCACCATGCCTTCCTGAGCCTTGCCAAACCTGTCAGAAGCAGTGCAGGTCTGCAGAAGCGGCCCCCGCCATCTCATTAGGTCACTCAGAGCTCGACAGGGCCAGGCGTTCATATTTTAAAACAATCCATAAGCCCACCTGCTAGAGGAGTCGTGCATTTCATCTCACCTGATGCTTTTTATTGCTGTTGTTCCTTTACTGTGTGAGATTATAACCGTCATCTGCTCAGTTTAGTCACGAGCCAGTGAAGACTGCCTTTCAAAGCCCTTCCCAGAGGCATTAGAAATCGGCCCTTCTGAACGGACCCATTGACATGGCCAGCATTATGTCTGTAGGCTGTCTCTGTGGGATAACCTCATGCCCGAGCATTTGTGCCTTGTGTTCTCTCCAGATACCACTCAATTAAGGTCATTCCCCATCTCTTCAGTTTCTGAGGCTGAAACACAATCTGGGAGCTGGGTAGCCCTTCCTGTCACCTGAGAATGTGTAAGACAGTGACATGACAGCTCAGTTGTTTGCTAGGGAATGATCTGAATGCTCGGGAGGATTTCATTTGCTCTCCATTATGTTCTCCTTCCTGTTCTTCTAAGTAGACTATGAAGTATGTGGAATTGAACGAAGGTGCTTCAGTTCTCTGTGTTCTTGAGACAAGGTCTCCTACAGTTCAGGCTGCCTTTCAAGCCACTACATAGGTCCAGGCTGGCCGCTGTGGTTCTCCTGCCTCAGCCTCTTAAGAGGTTGGGGTTATGGATGTGAGGCATCATACGCTGTATGGATACTTCAGTTCTTAAATTTAAAAGCCTAGAGGTGAGGACCATAGTCCACAAAGATCAGGCAAGATTTTTGCTTATGGTTCAAGGGATTTAAGAGCTGCCCTCTAATCTAGTCTGTATAAGTACCTGAAAGAGGGTAACAGATGCTTTCCCTGAAGTCAGGAGACTTCGGCTCAAGGCACTGCTTTGTTTTCTCCTGACTGTATGATGTGAACAAAGCACGCCGTTCTTTGGCCCTGGTTTCCTTGGCCACAGGATGCCAGGCTGGAGACCCTACTCTGACATCCTTTCAGCGCCAACAAACTACGATTCAAAATGGATACTAATACCTGCCAATCCTGACTTTACATTGCAGGGTCAGTGTTTGGGGGCAGTTACAGAGGATCAGAAGAAACCGTGCAGGAATTTGATTATGACAACTAAAAGTAACCCCCACTTGTACCGATGGACTGTGGCATTGGCGCTAATTAGCCGTCTTCTCAGATGGGCTCAGGTCTAAGTAGCTGCTTGTAGACTGGATCATACAGGCAGCTTTGCAGCTGAGTGCTTTGGTAGATCCTGCAAGTCTGGCTGGAGTAGACTGAGAGGGCTCTAGACAGAAGCTTGAAGACTAATCCCTGGCTTAGGACATCAAGCCCAAAGCCCAAAGGTAGCTTTGCCACAGTCCCTCCCGCATGGCTTAATCAGAGATGCTGCTTCCATGAGGCAAGGCGAGGCAAGGCTTTCTCCTTGGAGAATCTGCAGCAGTCCAAGGCAAACTTTTAGACACTGATTATAGAAACTTGGCCAAAGTACTCCTTTCCTCATACTCCAAAACACAGGCAGCAAGCAAGGCTGCTTCCTGAGGCAAGAAGCAGCAGCAGCCCCTCGGAAGCTCAGCTCCTGCCCTCCTCTGCCCACAGGTGCCGGAATCCACAAAGGCCTCTCCCAGCCAACCTGGGGCAGGTCTGGTTAACATGCACTTTCAGGATTATAACATGGGCCTGTTTGTCCACATGACCCCTGAGTGATTTGGGTTCAGTTCTTTGCAGACTCTTCCATGGAGGCCCATTGATGATTAGGGTCTGTTCTATGCAGTTTCCTTCCAAAGTTAATGAGAGCTAAGGAATCCACACATTCTTCCAGGAAAAGAAAGCAAAGAAAATCTCTAGGAGAGAAAATGCAAGGGCGTGTGTGCTGTGTGTGTGTGTGTGTGTGTGTGTTCTGAGATTTAATCAAATTGAAACACATAGGGCTGAACGATTTAACTGCTATTACTAGAACATGCTTATAAAAGCAGCACAGAACGTGCTTTCTGCCTGAAAGGCGCTTGTACTTTAGCCACGATGTAGCCCTAGAGAGGGGTTTCTCAACTCTGGCACTACTGACACATGGGGCAGAATAATTCTTATAGTGGGGCCTCCCTTGCCCTGCAGCATTAGCAGGTGTCCCTCATCCTTACCTATGAGATGCCTGTGGCATGTGTCCACTTGTGATATTCAAACAGTATCTCTAGACATTGCCCAGTTCTCTAGGGGAGATGAGGCAAAATGGCCCCATTGGGAACCACTATCGCAGGGATTGGTCAGTGACTTTGTAGGCTTAAGACTGGTTTTCTCCCCATTAGTATAGGATTCTAAAGTTGAGTATCACATGCTCTGATCTTTATTTATTTATTTTTTTGCTTTTTTTTTTTCGAGACAGGGTTTTTCTGTGTAGCTTTGCGCCTTTCCTGGGACTCACTTGGTAGCGCAGGCTGACCTTGAACTCATAGATATCTGCCTGGCTCTGCCTCCCGAGTGCTGGGATTAAAGGCGTGCGCCACCACCGCCCAGCATGATCTTTATTTTTTTAATTAAATTTTTATTTTTATTTTATATGTCTATAGGTATTTTGTCTGCATGTATGTCTGTATAATGTGTATGCCTGGTGCCCCAGGAGATCAGCACAGGGTGTTGGATTCCATTGAACTGTAGTTATAGACAGTTGTGAATCACTATTTCCAACACTGTGCGTGTTGGGAATCTAACCCAACTCCTCTGGAAAATCAACCAGTGTTCTTAACCACAGAGCCATCTCTAGTCTGTATTGTATGATGTCCTGAAAACCTGAGTCTCGTGATGATGACCCCAAACTAACTAACCCAAGAGAAGCCTTGTTCCCATACCCCTTTAGAACCTAAGTAACTATCCTTCTTATATAACCCAGGAAGGCTAGGAGAAGTGGTCAGAGAGAGACCTAGGCTCCCTTGGAAAAGTCTGCAGACCCTTCATCTGAGCACCTTTCTTCAGGGCCCTCATCATCCCTTGTCTTCTTCCCACCTCACTTGGTGGCCGTTTGGATGGCTTAAAGTCCCTGCTCCAGATGGAAAGCTGTAGGTCCTGCAGGGGCTCTGGAAAATGGAAGACTTGAGCTTGCCCTCAAGGTGGGGTGCCAGAAAGGAGACTCACCTAAATTCAGCTCAGGTTTCCTGAGAGCCAGGTACCCTAAGTGAGGATGCTGGAAAAAGCACAGGCCAGGGCCCAGAAATGGGTTCATTTCTTCCCAGTCCATGACCCCAACTCTGAGTCCAAATGGTGATGGATAGTAAGGCAAGAGTCTATCAAACCTAAATACTAATATTGTCTATTTCCTTTTAGGCATGTTGGGGCAGGGAAACTGGAGAGACAAGAAAAGGCCAAAAAGTTTCTATAATCATGTCTTTAGTGGGCCTGCTCTGAGGAACTGCATGTCACTCACTAGGGATCTAGAGCCAGCTGAGGGGCATTTATATGAGTGAGTGTGCTGTACTATTGAGCTTGCTGGACATCAAGGGGGAGGGCCTAACCAATGCCATTTGCACAGTAACATAATTAGAGTCTGCTTATCCTGGACAGACCTGCATAGTTTTAGAAAAACTTTCAAAAGAGAGAAATTTTATCCAGCTAAGATGGATGATTAATTTTTTTTGAGACTAGAACTTATATGCCGTGGTTATTGACCTTGTGTTTCTTCAACTTTCTATTTATAAATAAAAGCTATTAGATGGAAGAGTATCATTAATTCTTCCAAGGCATCCAATGGGAAAACAGAGAACTTCCTACCTTCAGATTCCCAGACCTGGATCAGGGGTCTGAACTGTGAGCAGCAATCTTCAAATGTACTAAGAAGTGAAGTCCCAGTCCCCTCAACACGCCACGAGTTTCCCTAGCATGCCCCAGCTGTGCACTATGGGACAGAAAAAAAATCAACCCCCCAACAAAATCCCACCCCCACCCCGCACATTCCCTCTTGCTCCTGTTGACAAGCCCCTGACTCAGAGCAGGCTGAGGTCAGGAACAACAGCTGGAAAGGGGACAGGCATAAGGATGGACCCATTCCTGGTGAGGCCCGGCTGATCCTCCCATGTCAGCTCTCTGTGGCCGTCATCCCTGCCCTCTCAGCCTCGGCCTCCCACACTGCAGGGCCTCCTAAGACAGGAAGGCACATACACTATTCCTTTTGTCTGGAATGGTTCCCTCTCATTCTCAAAGTTCTTTTAAGACTTTTAATCACACTCTCTCAGAAACCCTCCCTATTACCCTGGAGGTGGCTTATTACCGGCCTCTTTCATCTGATTTGTTCATCTCGATTGTGGTATGTGGCACTTAACCAAGTAATTATTTATTACAATACAGTCAAACCAGAGATAGGTAGGTAGATAGATAGATAGATAGATAGATAGATAGATAGATAGATAGATAGATAGACAGACAGACAGAGACTGTTATACACTATACACTTACATCCTTAGGGAAAGGATGCCTGATGTCTCGCGTCTCATTCCTTCTTTATTCCTGGCACTGTGCCTGGTGCATGTTATAAGCTTGCTAAAAGAATATAACTGACCATTTCCTTTTCCCTTCCCTCCCCAGTATCTTCTCTCTAGAATGGTTTACACATACACCTGGCCAGTTGTCAAATTTCTAAGTTTTCCAACCATATTAAAATAAAACCATATGTAAGGGAAATTCAAGACTCGAACTTGCCACTGAGTTTTAAAGGCCTGGAGGAAGTTGCCAACTGATGTCACAGTTTTTGTGCCTCTGAGATGACGGGGATATAAGCTCCCCATCCTATTAGCCATCATCCCTTAATCCCTGACAGCCTGGACCACTGAATGCAACTCAAAGTTCAAGAGCTGGCATGGTACCTGGCTCAGAACAGTGTGGCAGGCAGGCTTGCAATCTGGGAGACAAAGCCCTCAGTTTCTATTACAGTTTTATAAGCCATCTACTTTATAATCTGCCTAGTGGTGCCTTTTTGGCAGGTTTCTTTGGAGAAGTTATTCTCTCACTGGATTATACAGGGTTGATGAAAAACATTGCCTGGTTGAAAAATACCCTCCAAAGGCAGCAGCAATGTGTGCTTGGTCACTGAGGGTGTTTTCCTAAGCCAAGTACAACTGGAAAAGAACGTTAACACGGCAGTCACTTGACTCTGAGGCTTATAGCCTAAGGGTACAATATAATAATATAATAAGAGTAACTTGTTATCATTCTAAGTCAATGTCATGTTCATAAGCAACCAAACCCCTGGTAAACCTAAACTGTCCTGGCTCCCGTCATAAGACTGGAGACCACTGAAGATATATCATCCCTGCATAACCTGTTGGCTCTGGGGACTTTGAAATGAGAGATTACATCCCACAATCAAACAGAATTGAACGTAGAACTAGAAAATACTAGACTGTTTTTCCAGGTACTCCAAGATGTGTAAATGAGTGCTTGCTCTCCGGGCTGGACTTGTCTGTGTTTGTACTTGAGGCTTCAGAACACCTCAAAAGCAGTTACCCAGCATCCTCGGTGCAGCCAGATGCCAGTGGAAGAGGCAGCTCCTGAGCCAGCTAGTCCAGGTAGTAAGGGGCCTTTGTGCCAAGCAGTTCCTGACCTTCTCCAGGTGTTCTGCCTTCCTGGACAAGGCGGCTGTCTGCACCTGTGCGCAATTTCCTTTTGTGTGTCGTGTTGCCCTATCTCTGTCCACTCTGGCTGGTTCCTAAGTGCTCTCTGGAGGCACTGAGCAGGCAGTGCTCGCCCGGCTTCTCAGCTTGAGTTATCTATCTCAGGAGTCTTTTCCGCTAGGTTCTCATCAGCTGGCTGTCATGGACCACCTCTGAGAGCAAGCCTCTCTCCGTTTCCCCCATCTGTCTCATCATTCTTCTTTAGGAATTACATGTTTTGTCCCTGTTTGGAAACAACTAATTTCTTTGTTTAAGCTGAACACAACCTTCTCCAGCTCAGCCCATCCTGCACCATCTTTGATAACAGTACTCTAGCTGCCCAGAGACTAGCCTCACCTGGCTGAGCCTCTGCTGAGAAATACGTTGCTTTCTTTTTCTGGCTCGAGTTCTCAAGTTATCTAGACATTTCTCCCTATGCCCTGAAAGGCTCATTGCTAGCTCCCTGGCTCTTTAGTCAGCAGATGCTTTGGCCCTATCTTCCGTGGGCCTCAAACCCGCTGAGCAAGGTCTTTTTCTGCAGACCTTGGTTGGTACGGCCTAAATTGGTAGGATGGCATTCTAACCACACCTTCCTGCCTTGAGCATCCTGGGGAGGTAGAACTGTTATGGTGACACCCTTCGCCAAGCGTTTTTCTTCCTTGGCACCTTAGCTGCTTTGTTTTTTTTTTTTTTTTTTTCAACATCAACGTCTTAGTTAAAAATTCACTTATTCCAGTCTCTGGAACTGTCTTTGTCTTCACTGCTGTGTGGGCTCATATCATTGTTTCCAAAGAGAGACAATTTAGTCCCTGACAGAGTCCACCTAGGAGTGAAAAACTTGGGTTGGAGCACTGGGTTCAATTATGCTATTGTCAAAATACTGCAGAGCAAGCAAGGGAACGCTGGACTCCTCCTCCAGAGAAGCCACCAAGCTGGGCCTCTCTGGAGAAAAGTATCACTGTAGGGCCTAGATCTCCATGGGTTTTGCTCAGCAACCCAAGACCATAGCACACAGACAACTCCTTCAGCCATGTGGTAGGAAAGCTCAGCTGTTTGGGCCCATGTGGCTCTCACATGTTATGGTGACTGTGAAAGAGACGGTCCAGCTTGGACAACCTAGCCAGGTGGCTAGCTGGTGACAGCCTTGTGTGTCTGGATCAGCACTAAAAGCTTCTGGAGCTTGAGGAACAAAATTGTGTTTCATCACAGGGTTAGAGAAGAAACGGCCAGAGCTTGTTTAAGATAGAAATGAGCAAGGTCTCTGGGTACCATTTAAAAACAAACAAACAACACCCCCCAGCAAACTCAAATACTAAGTTGTACTGTGCTGGCACCCCAGGCTAGGGGGAGCACACAATATGCATAAAATTCTCCCTGAGTGGGAACCTGTCCTATGTATATCTCGAGACACACATTGTTCCCTGTGCTCAGTTTACCAGGGAGGCCTGGGCAGACGATCTGACCAGGGGAGCTACTTAAGAGCTATGAACCCCTGGTGGTGGCCAGTCAGAACAGGAACAGTCCACCTATCCTTGGGGACACTCTCCTGATGTCTACTCAGTTTACTCTCTCAGCAGCCAGGGCTACTCAGGCTTGTCTCGGAGGCTTGGCAGGCTTGGTGTGAAATTGCAGGATAGTAGAGAAGGGGTACAGGTATTATGGCTCCTGGGGAATCAGCCAGACTCTGGCCACAGGATAGGAGAAGGCAGGTGAGCAAAACCTTACCCTGCAGCCTCAGGTCTTGTGCCTCGATATGATGAAAGCCCCAAGGGTGAATTATTCCCCTCTGCTGGCACCTCACACTTGGCCAGGGGTCACCTAGTATCTTGGTTCCTATGGTGGGCTATACAGGTGCAGACTATACCAGGTTACCACAGCCTGTCACACTCAGGCTCCCAGTGTGAGTTAGAACGAACACCATGAATAGACAGAAAAGCAGGCAGGGAGGCACACACACTCGTGCACATGCAAACACACACACACACACACACACACACACACACACACACGTGCATGCACGCACGCACGCACGCGCGCGTTCTGTAAAGTTTCAGAAAAGCACCCGAGAAGAGGGTGTGTGTAAACAGACTTCTTTAGATGGAGGACCTGGCTGAGAGGAAGAGAAGAGTAGTGCTAACCTATAGGAGGCAGGCTAGGGGCCGCTCAGGGAGGATGTTGTGATTGGGGTCCTCCGTTTATTCAGAAAGATGCAGTCACAGGTGACTACGCCCTCGGAGATCCCTATTAGGCTGTGGGATTTTACCTTCGATGGCTGGGTACCCCTTAGAACTCTAAACTCATCCTGCTTACTCCTAATAGTGATTCCTTGGGGGAAGTCATAATGCCTCAGTCTCATGAAGCAGAGAAGATGCATTGGTATAGTAGAGGAGTTTGTCCAGTAGGACCAAGCAGATGTGGGAAAGAGCGAGCCAAAGCGTGACGTTAGAGTAGGAGGGAGAGGGGAGAAGGCTGGTGGTAGGTTCCTCACTGAGAAAGACAGGTGCCAGAGAAATAGAAAACTTGCCAAGGTAGGCTAATTCTTATCCAGCTTCACTGTGCCTCTTTGGCCACCATGATTAAAAATTGAAGTCTTGCCCTAGCAAAGAAAGTGACTGTGGTAAAGGAACAGAGAATGGAGGAGGAAACAGTATGGATCCCTAGGCGGGAATTTCCCTACCCCATCAACCTAAGACAGGGGTCACCATCCTTAAAATCTGAATAAGCCCTGGAATATCAAACAAAAATAAGAGTTTTATGCTATGCACTGGTCAGCTCCATCGTGGTCTGGCTCTAGATTAACCTCCAATCTCTTCTCCCCCCTTTGAAGTAGGACTCCTTACCGACACAGGACTGAGCCTGGGTATGTGCCTCCTGAGTGTGCATGTTACACCTGGGTGATCCCGTGATTTTCATGTGATCTGGGCTTTGTGATACTTTCAGCCCATCTTTTCTGCTTCTCTGCTGTCGCTTTGGCTTCTGGTATCGCTCAAGCTGCTCTCTAATTAAAAAATGAACTGTCAATCAAATGTTTCTCTAATGAAAGACTGAATCACTCTGTGGTGTGTATGCAAAAATCCCATTTAAGACATCCTGTTGGTTAAGGTTGGAGGGCACTGTTTAAAAACATACCTAAGCCCAAGGTCAGGTGGCTGGTCACATGATCTTGGCCACGGGGTCGGTTGTTTGGGACTGCAGCAGTGAAAATTGGGGGCAACATTGATAGAATCGTCCCAAGAGACCTTACATCCAGCAAGCAAAAGCAGACTGAGATCTTATTCTGTAGCCCAGGGTTTCTCAAGGTGTGGTTCACAGACCACAAGCATCAGCATCATCAGCTGGAGATGTTGAAAAATAAAATGTAGCTTCCTGGGTCCCAGGTCCAATAGACCAAACCAAGTCTCTTAGGGCTGACCTTTCGGGAAGTCTACATTGTGAACATGATCCTCAGATGATCCTTGTGCAACTTGGAGAGCCCCTGAGGGAAAACCCCTGCAATTTGCAGGCGCCCCCTAAGCACTCCAGCCAGACAGCCCACAAAGCCAGAGGCCAGAATCCTGAGAACAGAGGTGGGGGACTCATAATGCCCTGAGGACAACTGTATATCTAGGACATCATTTCACACCCATGTGCTCCAGGGATCAATGAGGAAAAGGAGGAATGTGACATGTGCTCCCTGCCTCCTCACCAGGTATCATCCTTTCCGTGGTCCTGGCTGGTATTCTTGGCATCTCCATTGTTCTGGCAGTGTCTATTTGGCTCTTCAGAAGGAAGAAGAGGTGAGTTGGTTTGGATTCAGAATTCCCATTCTGAATGTGTGGCTTATGTGCCCGTGATGATTGGTCTCTCAGGAGAGACAGCTCTGCAGAAGGAAGAGCTCCTGTTGTATAACCCACGCTACCCTAAGAGTGCTGCTCTCCAAACACCAGTGTCTAGCTCCTTGCATGAAATACTGGTCATTTAAGGGTGACTGTGCTCAGGTGTGCTGGTGACTCTACCAGCCTTTCTCCATTACTAGTTAGCTGTGAGACCTTAGGCGAGTCTTCCGATGTGTGTCTGCCTTGGCACTAAGATCTTTCCATCTGGTGTTTCTTCTATGAATCCAAAAAGAAAAATGAAGAAAAATCTGGTCCCTCACTCATATTAGCTATAAATGCCTTTGCCCATAGTTTTATTGCCATGCTTGGCTTTTCTTAACTCAATTTATTTTTCTTGGTATGGAAAATATGGTTTCCAATTATGGCATCAGAAGTTTGAAGTGGAAGTAATAATAAGACCTGCTTCAGGATGCAGGTCTGCTATGACCAGGCCTTACAAATAGAAAGCAAATAGGTTCTGTTTTAGTTAAAGTTTGGTGTGACACCATTTTCTCCCAAGTCCAACAGAGAAAGGTCGTCCGTCGTCCTCCCCCGCCCCCAGAGGAATCTGGACTTCTAAAACTCCTTTATTCCATACCTGCGCCAGGCTGCTCTCTGGCTCCCTCTCTCTCCTCTTTGACTAACAAGACTTGTGTTCTTATTGTTCCTGTAGCAGAAAAGGTGACAACAAGGGAGTCATTTATAAGCCAGCCATCAAGAAGGAGACTGAGGCCCACGCCTGAGGTCCCTGGCACTCTCAGACATCCAAGGAAGGACCTTGCTTTGGACACTACATACTTTGGCTCCCTGGACACTTGAAATACCTCAGGTGTTCTCTCGAGCCCAACTGTAACCCCTTCCCCAGACTCTTGTGAGGCTTCCAGCTGGTCCTCCCCTGTTCTGCTGTCACAACCACCCCAGGGTGACCAGTGAGTGGGATGAACTGAACTAGGGGGCAGGAGCTTTCCGTGGATTTCTCTAGCTGCGTGAGATGACTGGAGATTTAGGATTCTGGGTCACAAACCGAACCTGCTGGTGGACTATTAGGGCTTGGAAACCACTTCCATCCTAGGTTCATCTTGATACGCCCCCAGTGCCATGGACATTCCAGTTATTCTCTGACCTTCCAGGCCAGAGCATCTGTCCTTTGCTCGGGTGACGCTTTTGAAACTCAGCTTCCTTCCTCAGTGAGGAGCTGTCTTCCTTGGATTTCCTTCTGCCCTGACAGACCCTCCAGCCTGACCTCATGCCTACGGGGAAGAGTTGCAACAGGAAGCATCAGATGATCAGAAAAAAAGAAAAACTATACTATACTAGGGCATTTCCACAGTCCTGTCTTTTGGGCTAGAGACACTGACCAAACCTTACAGCCATGCGGGCTCAAGTTCTGTCTTAGTGGGGATAAAAGGGAGACAGGGGAAGGGGAAACGGAGGCAAGGGGAAGGCAGACACTGCCAGGAGTCTTCCTCTGGAGTCAGAACTGGAATCAAGAGACAGTGGAAGAGAAACTGAGTCTAAGTTACCGCCTACTTAGCCTCAGGAGGGCAGTTGTGTTTCATCCTCTACTCCATTGCTTTCTCTCTCCTGGAGTAGATGGGATTTATGAGCGATCTGCTCTGCTTTGAACCCGCGGGAAACAGACAGAAGCAAGACTACTGTGCAACTTTGTCTCTTTTGCCCAAATGTCAGTTCAACCTCCTCTGATATCCCTTCTGCCAACTCAGGGTCAGGACTGTCTACTCCTCTGGCCGTGGAGAAGTCTAAACGATGTTCGGTCAAAATGTATTTTCATACTCTCAAAGCAGGAAGCTAGCTGCACAGAGCCAAACCAGGTCCTGGTATTTACGTACCAAAACCAATGGAATGTTCCCAAGATTCTCCCTGTCCTTCCCTCTCAGTCACAGAGTTTCTGAGAATGCTTCATTCCTTCTTCACGTGCCTCCCACAGAGGCGAGAGCTCTGTGGAGAACAGTCAGCTCCACGGCTCTACAGGAGCCTCAGCCACCAGCCCCTGATTGCTAGGTCCTTGCAGGTCTCTGATTTTGTCTCATTTTGACAGCATGGAATGTCCTCTTGAAGCACAAGGGGTTTTTTTGTTTGTTTGTTTGTTTGTTTTTGTTTTGATATCTCTTCCCTTCTACTCCTTCCTCTGATTTGATAAAAAAAAAAAAAAAAAAAAAAAATCTTTCTCTACCATTACAACTTTTCATGGTGGCCAGCCCCGTGTCTTTGTAACATAATTCACTGGGCGAGGTTACAGGTGACCCAGTGGGAGCTTGGCTCTGTGTGGTGTGTGTGTGTGTGTGGTGTGTGTGTGTGTGTGTGTGTACACGCAGTGTATGTGCATGCACACAAGATCACTGACAGCCTTGGAGTCTGGGTGCCCTCCTGGCCTTGCCACTGACGTGCCCGATGGCATCATCACAGTAAGGACAAGTAGCCTCAAGGAGCAGCAGCAGCAGCACAGTTCAGGGGGCCAGAACCGTCAGCCGGAAACTAGCATAAAGCACTCCAGGACAGCAAGACTGTCTCAAAGAACTATGCACCGACCAGTTATGTGAGAGCACAGCGAGACTGCCGTCCCTGGCACGAGGCCTGGTCCCAACGGGAGATGTGGTGGGAGGTGAAAACAGCGGCCTTTCTCCTTCCCTCTTCCCATTCAGCATGGCCCAGACATTCAGTCCTCGTTCAGTCCTCATGGCTGAGATGAAACAGAGCCAGGGAGGCAGACAGAGTGCTCCGAGAATCAGCGCTGTCAACCTTTAACTCTTGAAGATGCAGCTTTCTTCGTATTCCCAGTCATTCTGGCCACCACTGAGGGAAGCCAGTGCTGTGGGGTGCGAAGCACAGCTTGCCTTACATGCCTTAACTCGGCTGTGTGAGGTGTAAGGTGGGTGCCTAGGAGAGCCTGGGTGGGCACAGGGCTGGGCACGTGGCAGGTGAAGAAGACCAACACCGGGCACGGGCGGGTGGGGCATGCACCTGGGACCTGGGGGAGGCACTGGTTTCTGCAGTTTTCCTCTGCCTCTAACTGGAGAACTTGAGTCTCGCTGTGGTTTTTTAGTATCTGTCATTATAGTAAAACATGTATCCATGGCTTTAATGGTATTCTAGAATTTGCTGCACTGACTGTCTTAATCATATTTCTATTCCTTGTCCTCTCAGTACTCTTCGAAGGCCTCCTGATTGGCCCTGAGAAAGTACCAGGGGTGACAGTACCTTGGGTCCCCCCTGTGCCTCTCATCCATAGGCCACTGTGATGATGGCCTGTTTAGCACTTCTATATTTATTGTACCAATGATTGTAATGAAGACATACACTGAAAATATAAGAAATTATAATAAAAATGTTTTTCACATCAGACTGATTTTTTTCCCCCAAAGGTAAGAGTGGATGAGGCATTTCTTTTGGTGATGAGTAACTAATGAGAACAAATGGTCTTGTCCTTTGCATCCAGCTCTTAGAATCTGGCTCTAAAGGAAAACACACAGATGGACTTAATCATTCAGGATGGAGGGGAATGAAGATATATGGTGTGTGTAGCTCTGAGTCATGTAACTGCTTATTAGTGAGGCTGGGAAATCCCGAGTAATTAGGGGAGGGCTTAGGGGGGAAACAGGTTATAAGCTGGGCGTTGAAGAACAAGTCACAGGATGCCTGCTTTCCCAGCCATTGAGAGACTGAGATAGGAACCTCAGGAGGCGAAGGCCAGGGACTGGAGAGATGGCTAAGTAGTTAAGAGTACTTGGTGCTCTTGCAGAGAACCGAGGTTTGCTTCCTACTACCCACGTCCCGTGGCTCACAACCACCAGGGAACAGGTCTGTGTCTCTTCTCACTCTGAGAATGCTGCAAGCAGGACGTGGATGGCCTCTCTTGACTGCCGTTCCCTTACTTTGAATCCTTTTGCAAACATGCTATCACCTTTTGTCTAAATCTAGACTTTACACACTGCTTTGCTAAAGAAGAGGCGCTGTGCAGGTTACAATAGGTCCCATCATTGTTTGCGTGTGTTATTTAGAGAAGCCTCCAATTTTCACTCTATTCATGAACAACATGCTCTGGGAGGTGACCTAGCAGCTGACCCAGCTTCGGATTAGAAACATTACAAACCATGGGTATTGACGGTTGCTTTATTGAGAACCAAAGCCTTCTCCAGCTCTCCGATTTGACATCCTCTCATGTGTCATGGGCAGTTGCAGGGATGCAGGCAGGTTGGGAGCAACACATAGAGCTCCCTGAAATGCTCAAGTGTTGGATCTGCTCTTATGTCTAGGCAGGAAGCTGGGAAGACACTTCCTGAACCAGGTAGTGAGTATCTCCTCTCTCTGCAGCCTTTCTCCCCATTCTGTACAATCAAGACTCATCTGGGTTAAGCCAGGAAAGTGTGGAGGTGGGAGCTACCAGTTGCATAAAGCATTTAATTCTTCCCTCAGCTTGATCATTCCCTCCTCCAAATATAGCTAAAATTACCTAAGTTGAGCCTCGAAGAAAAAGTCACAGGATACTTGTGTTCCTGGCCCTTGGGAGGCTGAGGTAAGGAGGATTAAGAGTTCAAGACCAGCCAGGCAGTGGTGGCACACGCCTTTAATTCCAACACT
Organism: Peromyscus leucopus; assembly: GCF_004664715.2. Classification (NCBI taxonomy): domain Eukaryota; kingdom Metazoa; phylum Chordata; class Mammalia; order Rodentia; family Cricetidae; genus Peromyscus; species Peromyscus leucopus. Next base: position 5,927,791 of record NC_051069.1, on the reverse strand, counting down.
TGGGAGGCAGAGGCAGGTGGCTCTCTGTGAGTTCGAGGCTAGCCTGGGCTATAGAGTTGAGTTCCAGGAAAGGCTCCAAAGATACACAGAGAAACCCTGTCTCAAATAAATAAATAAATAAATAAATAAATAAATAAATAAATAAATAGTTCAAGGCCAGCCTTGACTACATAACGAGACCCCATCTTGAAAAAAATGTAGATTTGAACAGATGGATGGAAAGGAGGCATCCCAAACCAAAGGACTGTGAATGCACCATCCAATAGAGATAAAGTATAATGCCACACACAGCACACTTTAGACTTTCTAGAATCCACACACAAAAAGGGGTAAAGAAACCAAGGACATTTTAATAATCTTATATAATCCAAAGGACCTGAGATAGTGTCGTTCCAATATGTAATCAGCACTTTAATGGGATATTTCAATTATGCTATCATCTACCTTTAAAATCTATTGTATATTTTACATGTGCACCATATTTTACTGTACAGGGAGGGGCAGGTCTAGAGGACCAACTTGGGGTTAGAAGAATGGAGATGGGAGACAGATTATAGAGGACACCAGAGAGGTCTGAGATAGGAGGAATAGGAAAATCAAGCCAAGGTGAGCAGGTTAGCACCAGACCTTGGGCTTGGTTCCTCCTTTCTTCCTATTTCTTCCTTGTATCAGCAACTTCTTAGTCCTCTTGACCCTGGATACTGCCTGGAGGGTCCAGGTGCAGAGGAGTGACTTTTTTGCCTAACTCCCACTGTAGCTGGTGCCTGCTCATCCTCAGTAGGACCTCCCCTTCCTCTTTCCCTCCCCCCACCTCCATCTCCTTAAAGTCCTTAGGTCCTTCCACCTACAAGGCATTTCTAGGCTCTGGGTGCCAGCCAGGCTGAAGAGGCTGTGTTCTAGCAGAGTCATGCACACATGAACTCGGTTGCCTGCATGGTATGTCAGGGAGTCACAAGTCTCACGAGGCTCACTCCCAGGAGGCATGGAGACCTCTGGGGCGGTTGCAGAAAGCAGAGGCACAGGCCTTAGTCACCATCTGCAGGACAGATCTGGGTATGGCCACACTGAGCTACCATCTGCTCTGAAGTTCACCCAGCCAGGGGCTCACAGTGGATCCTAGGACTGAGATTTGACTGTCACAAGGTTGCAGGGAGATGTGAGGCTGGATGCCATGGGGGAGAACCTTGCTCTACTTATGCCCCTTCATTACATAATGGCTTGGCACAGATAAGGACCAAAGTGCTTTGCTGCATTGAATGATTCACCATAAAAGTATTTGTCACCAGGTGGCATGCATTGGACTGAACCATTATGATTTTAGGTCAACCAGCAATTTGGTAGTGCCTTGAACAGCCTTGACTTTTATCCCATGATGTGGTCACCCAGGGAAAGGGTGCCTCCGTCTCCTAAGTAGGGAAGAATTATCTGGCTAGCTAAAGAGCATCATGGTCATCAGAATGAGGGTCCCCTCCACAGGACCCATGAAAGCATTTTATTTTTTTAATATTTCATTTCTCTCTCTGCTACTGTCTTGTCTCTGCTTCTGTCTGTCTCTGTGTCTGTCTTTCTGTGTGTGTGTGTGTGTGTGTGTGTGTGTGTGTGTGTGTGTGTGTGTGTGTGTGTGTGTGTGTCTGTGGTGTGGTGTGGTGTATACATGTGTGCTTAGGCAGTTGCCATAGTGCGCACACAGAAATCAGAGAACAACTTGCAGGGCTCATTTTTCTCCTTCCACTATGTGGGTCCTGTGGGTCCAACCTCGGCCTGCAGCCTTGCCAGCAGGCACTTCCGCTCAGAGCCATCTCTCTGGTCTGGAAGCACTTTCTTGTAATAGAACCCACCATCCTTACCTCAATCATGCAATGATCCTGTAGGCTGAAGGCACTAAATGATTTCCAGGAAGTCAGTAACTTCCTGCCTCCAGCCTGCTTGGTGACATTAAGCTCTGACTTCCATTTAGGTACAGTCTGACCCGGCACCACCAACTACAGTTGGGTACAGAAGTTGCCTCAGCTCCCAGGGTATTATCTTTACCACTTATTTCAGTAAAACTAAATTTCCACGGCCACGTTTATGGGCTTTCTCTTTTCCTAAGGCAAGTCTAGAGAAAACACTAAATACACACAGTGTGAGTGTGTGCTTCTCAGTCAATATTTAGACATCACTTCATATGAGAGAATTCAAAAGAATAGAAACATAGTGACAGGAAACAGATTAATGGTTGCCTGGGGAGGTGGAGTGGTATGTGTGTATGTGTGTGTGTTTAAGGACTATATGAGTATAATATAAAGTGTATGAAAAGTGGCTGAACTGGTGGGTATGTTCATTATCTTGTCTTGGTTTCTCCATGTATGTCAAGAATGTTCAAATTTTACACTTTAAATACAAGCCTTATTATAGCAATTACATAACTCAATAAATATGGAGGGAAAGGGGCAACCACATATAGGCAAACCACACCTTATCTCCTCCTGGCCACCAAGCAGGAGAGGTTTGGCCAGGGCTGGCCTCACCCTTCCCTTGGGCTCCGACCATGGGAAGAAACATGACCTTCAATATTGTAAGTCAAACTCATCATTTCCACTTGAGTTCACTCCTTTCAAACATTAACTCTTTTAATTGCCTACAATGTGCACAACAAACACAGGATCTCTGAGTTCAAGGGCATACTGAGACCTCTACAGCTACTCAGGGATGATACAGCCAGGCTTCTCTTGGAGAAGCAAAGACTTGTCTAGTGACGGATGTAATGTAACTAGTTAGCATATCTGATTAAACCAGGTCTCACATATATATCTTAGTGCCTTGCCTTATGACTCACATAGAACCATTTGAATCCTTTTCATGGAGGACCATGTAGCCATTAACAAACACAGCTCAGGAGCTTAACGTTCCCTTTTAACCACCAGTGAAATGAAGATAGTGTCCTTCCTATAATTAAAGTCACTTTCAATTGACTTTCACATATACCATCTCATTTGACAGCCAAGATTTAATGAGCAACTATTGTCTGCTAGGTGCAGAGTAAGTGGTGGGGACTCTGGCATGATTGCGACAGGATCTCTATCAGTGAGCTCACCATCTCATTTAGGGAGACAAAAGGCACTGACTATAACACAGAGTAACCTGAACACAATGCTATGTTGTCCATTACAGAAGAATGGCTAAACAAATAAAGGCATATACACAAAACTGAATTCTACTCAGCAATAAAAATTGGTAAGTACTGATTGATCTTCACAAAAACAAATGAATCTCGGGAAATTGTTGTGCAAAAGAAGCCAAAGACAGAAGTATACTTCATATTATTCTAGTTATATAAAGCTCAAAAATAAGCAAAGTATTTTTGAAAATTAAAATATATATATATATATATATATATATATATATATATATATATATATATGGGAGGGAGGGCATGTAAGCTACATTGGGCACGTGGAGGTCAGAGGACAAGTCGACTTTTACGTGGGTTCTGGGGAATTGAACTCAGGTCACCAGGCTTGTGTGGCAAGCACCCTTATCCACTGAGCCATCCTCATGGCCCAAAACAAGCAAAATTTATCTCTGACGATAGAAGTGAGGGCCACTGGTTGTGTCAGTGTGGAGTAGCTTGACAGGAGGAGGAGCATCCATTGGGAAGGAAATATTCTGTCTTGGCAGGAGAGGATTGGCAACAGAGCACATGGGGGCCAATGTGTACGTACATTCAAGCACAAATTATTTTATTGTATGCCAATTATCCCAATTTAAGAATAAAGCATGTAAGTGATCATGGTAGAGAAAGCCACTTACCTTTCCAAATCTACTCAAGTCAGGTAAGGCATCACAGGAAATGACACCTGAGAAAGATTTAAAATCAGGTGCTTCCTTCCTAGTTGGAGCTTAAAAGAATAAAAATATGGAGGTATGAAAGTTCATGGCACATGAAAGGAAGCCCAGGGATGTAGTTGAGAATATCCAAGAAGGGAGGGTAGACCTTTGGTTCATTTTGAATTGATTTTTATGCAGGGTGAGATATCCTAATTTCAATGTGAATATTGTTTTCTCAGCATTATTTGAAGAGCTGGCTTTTCCTCCAGTGTACATTTTTTAAAGCCTCTTTATCAGAAGTTAGCTGGTTACAGCTCTGGAGTTTACTTCTGGATACTCTTCTATTCCATTAGTCCGTATGTCTGTTCCTGCGTCAGTACTGTGCTGTCTCCGTTTCTATGGATGTGTGGTATATTTGGAAACCAGGGACTGTGAAAATCCCAGCGTTGCTCTGTCTGTCTAGGACTGCTTTACCAGTTTGGGGTTTTGCTTCCAGATGAACTTTAGGTTTGATTTTTTTTCAATTTGGTGAAGAGTATAGTTGGCGTTGTAATGATGACTTCACTGAATTTACAGACCATTCTCAGTAATATAGCCGTTTTTTATAATACTATTTTTTAAAGATTTATTTATTTATTATGTATACAGTGTTCTGTCTGCATGTGTGCTTGGACACCAGAAGAGGGCACCAGATCTCATTACAGATGTGAGCCACCTTGTGGTTGCTGGGAATTGAACTCGGGACCTCTGGAAGAACAGCCAGTGCTCTTAAGTTCTGAGCTATCTCTCCAGCCCACAATACTAATTTTTTAAAGAAAGTGTTTCACTCTATAGCCCTGACTGGAACTTGCTATATTGACAGACCAAGCTGCCTCCAAAGTGCTGGGATTATAGCTCTGTGCTACCAAACCTAGCTTCATAATATCAACTTTCTAACCCATGAACATGGGAAGACTTTCCTATTGTCTTCATCAGTTTGCTGTGTTCTCTCTCCTCTCTCTCTCTCCTCTCTCTCTCTCTCCCTCTCTCCTCTCTCTCTCTCCTTCAAAGTTTTCATTGTTGATGCTGTTTACTTCCTTGGTTATGTTTAGGAATATTTTTAGGCTATCATGAACAGGATTGTTTTTCTGATTTCTTTCTCAGCATGTTCATTATTGGTACATAGAAAAGGTGATTATGTATGTTGATTTTATATTCTGCTACTTTATTGAAAGTGTTTTCAGATCAAAGAGGTTTCTGGTAGAGCCCTTAAGCCTTTTAAGTACAGGATGACTTGATTTCTTTCTTTCTTATCTGGATGTCTCTTCTTTCTCTTCCCTTATTGCTCTAGTTATGACTTCAATTACTGTACCACGTAAGAGTAGAACAAGTGGATACTTGTGTCTTCCTCATTCCCGATTTCAGAGAAAAAATGTTTATCAGAGCCTCATATTATGTGGATCAAGGGGGTTTCTCCAACTTCCCTCCCCTTTAATTCTTCCCATCTTATCCACGGAGGAGAAAGCTAAGCGAAAGCCGAGGATAAACCGCACTGAAAAGCTGATACTTAATTTGAAGATTATAGGATATGCTCCCTCCCCATCTTACTGCTGCAACATCGGAGCTCCAGTGGGCAACGGTGTGTTACAGCAGATGAGCTGCAAGGCACGGATAGTCTCTATAATAAGCACCTAGGGAGGCCAAAGTCAAGAGGACGGCAAAACAAGAGAACCCAAGTTTCTGGTACAACTCATCAGCAAACATTAAATGTAGTCTAATTCTATGCAGTTTAACATGAAACTCACCCTCATGCTTTATTGTACTTACTAAGTGATCTCCAGCTCTCAACAGATAATGACAAGTCAATTAAGAGGCAAGAAAAGGGGGCTCCTGCTCAGTGGTTAAAGCACTGGTTCAGGAATGAGGACAGGAGTTCAGATTCCCAGAACTCATGTATATGCCAGGTGGATGTGGTGGCCTGCTTGTAATTCCAGCTTCAGAGAGTAGATGGGATTCCCAGAGCAAGCTAGATAGCAAGAGTAGCCATATTTCAAGTATTGAGTTTGATTGAGAGATCCTGCCTCAATAAATAAGATGAAGAACAACCAAACCAAGGGTGATTCTTGACATCAACACAGCATTCATGTGCATGTGTCTCTACACACACACACACACACACACACACACACACACACACCAAACACACACATGGAAATGGGAAAAGAGGCAAAAAAAAGCTGAGTCTGAAAAAGATATAGATTTTTTTTAATATTCTTTAAAAATACATTTATTTCTATCAATATGTATGTTTGCTTGCATATATGTGCACCACATGAATGCAGTGCCTCAGAAGAAAGGAGAGTGTCCAAACCCCTGGAACTGAAGTCACATAAAGTTATGAACCATTATGTGGGTGCCAGGAACTGACCCTGTGTCCTCTGTAAGATCAGCAAGTGCTCTTAACCACCGAGCTACCTCTCTTACCCCCAAACTTTTCTAATTATTGAGTAAGCTTTATGATTGTTTTTTAAAGGACTTGGTCCATTTAACCTAAAATTTTAAAAATACTACTTTTGACTATGCACATGTATATGCCTGTGTGTGGGTATATGCATGTGAACAAGGCACCCATGGAAGCCAGGGGTGCTAGCATCCTTTGAAGCTGGCATTCCAAAGGATTCTGAGCTGCCAAACATGGTTGTCCTTTGGAAGACCAGTACACTGTTCTTACCTGCAGAGCCATTTCTTTAGCCCCTCATCCAAAATGTAACTTGCGGGCGTGGTGGGCACGCTTTAGTCCAGCACTCGGAGCAGAGGCAGATCTCTGGAGTTCGAGCAGCCTGGCTACAAGTGTGAGTTCAGAAGGCACAAGCTACACAGAGAAACCCTGTCTCGAAAAACCAAAAAACAAACAAAATGTAAACTTATTGGTATTGAGCTGATCACAGTATTCCCTTTTATCTATCAATGTGAGATCTCTAGTGATGTTTCATTTATGACCTTGGTGACCTTTCTTTTGTCCTTATCAATCTAACTGGTTTTACTAATGTTATTGATTTTCTCCTAAAGAACCACATATACGTTTCTTTTCCTCCGCTGCTTTTAGTGCTATTCCTTGATTCTTTTTGCTCTTATCTATGTTGTTTGCTTTCTTCTTCCTTTAGCTTTGGCTTTTCCTTCTTTTCCTATTTTCTGATTTTGAACATCCATGTTTATCTAACAAGCTTTTGAAGCTAAATATATCCCTTCTACCCAGTCTCTAGGGACTCTGAGTAACTGTTTTCCTCTCTCCTACATCAACTTTTTTCCTTTCTATTGAATCATTCCCATCATAATAAATCCCCAATATAGATACAGCCCTTATCATAACACAAAAGAACAGCCTGCACGGCTCCCACATCCTCCTCAGGCCGCCCCACTCCTCTTACAATACAGCACCCAAGAGGCGGGCATGTCCTCCCATTCTCCAGAAACCACTCCATTTAAGTGGTCAGCCTTATCTCCATCATGAAACTGCTTTCATAAAGGTCATCAGCGAGTTTCATCTCTCTGAACATTACCATCTGCTCCTGCTCTGCTTACTCACCAGTCCGCAGCATTTGACAGCATTTACTCTTGCTCCCAGCAGAACACCATGGTTTTTCCTCCCTCTCCCTCCTCCCCTCGCTCTCCCCCTCCTGTCCTCACTTCTTTCTCCTGCTTTCCAGTTCCCACTTGGGTTCCAGCCCAGGGTTCTCAGCCAGGACCTGTTATTTTGTATCTATATAAACTACCCAGTGCCCTTCCTCCTAAAATCTGAAATGGTGTATATTCAAGCTTTTTGTATTGCTCATAATTTGTAGTATATGTTCTAAGTGCCTTAACATAATAGATCTTTGAGGCAGGGTCTCACTGTAGCTCAGGCTGGCCTTGAGATGACAGTGGTCTTCCTAACTCCCCGTCCCAGGCATTGGGATTACAGGTATGAGCTTCATGGCTGGTTAAAACTTAGATGTATTAATCGACGTGGTTAACTACAAGTTTCTCCCATGACAAACTCTCTAGAGTATCTTGTTTCTGCCACTCATTAAGTCTGTCTGAACAGTGTTGTATGAATGGCAAACCTGGAGAAAGCACTATAAGCTCCATTTCTGTTTTTACACAAGTACATAAAACACATAGTTTTACAAGATTTACCACGATTCACACTCAAAAACCAAGTATCACATACAAGTCATTGAGCCATAAAATCTTGAAACTCACAAGTTAGAACAGTCATTGTAGAGTGTGTTGAATGGAATAAAAGTGTTCTACACAAAGGTGGACAATAAGCCAGTTGAGTGGTTCTTCTGTTCTAAGTTTTGATGAGATGAAAAGCAAAATCCTTACATTTTTCCACTGGAGGTTTCTCACGTGTCCAGGCTGGTTACTGGGAAATCTCCATTCTAACTTAAAGCCAACAAATGACAACTAACAAGACTCACAGCTTTCCTGAGAAAGGGCCAAGGAAACTGGAGCCGACTCGGGGCGGACAGCTGAGGAGTGTGCACCTCTTCACCTGTATTACAGGCTAGTAGCTCAGAGCCACGATCAGTATAAACCTGGAACAGCCTCATTTCAAACAGAGCCAACTGCCACCACATGGATTCTAGTGATTGGTCCTCACAGTTCCCTGAACCTCCTGTCAGAGTAAAGGACACACCTGTCCTATCTCACCAGGAGGAGGCAAAATGAAAAGATTAAACTACCCAAAGCTACCAAATAGAAACTAAATGACGCTCTTTTACACCTGCCTCTGGTCTTAGCTACTGCTATGTGATGTTTGGTAAGTTCACTCTTTCACAATTACTTAGGAGATTTTTCAAAGTGAGGTGCCAAATCTTTGAGGATTTTTCTCTATTTGTGTTAAGAAGCCTCAAAGAACAGCTCTGCACCAAATTGCTTCTGAACACACAGATATGAGACATGCTTTGTGAATTTTAAATCAGCCAATAGACCTCACTTTGAAAAGTCTCATAGCTGATCAATACTAGACAACAGAATGTACAGCCGAGTTTCAAATGAGGCGATAACTATAGTAACAGATACTGAAGGACGTTCTTTTCCAAATAAGAGAGATGTAGAGAATGAAGCGACCACAATCTTTTTACTGTCCATTGAAAACCTGGGGTGGGGGGTGGGTGAGGGAGGGTCTGCTGCTGCAGAATGAAGGACATAAAGATTCAGCATCTAAAAACCCAATGTATGATACACAGACAGTGCCCATCTGAACACTAAAAAAGAGTAAAGCCTAATATTAACATTTTAATATTAAAAGCCTAAAGTAAAACTAAAGAGAGAAACATTGCAATCATCAACAGGACCCTTTCTCTAGGTGGGTGGTGCATGCCTCTAATCCCCAGGGAGGCTTCAGTGTCGCTCTGGTGCCCACATCGACTACTGTTTTGGTACAGGGCTGAAGCTAACATAACAAGAAGTGGGTAGAGACAACCTTCTGTCACATGACTTCTGTTTACTGGGAACAGAAGTCATTTTCTGTGCAGTCTGCAGATGTTGTCCTCACTTCCTTTAGCACATATCATCAAGATGCTCTGAAGAGGTCACTGCTACTGCACTGCTGGTCAGGCAGACCAGAAGAACAGACCGGACACACACTTGCAGTTATGAGCACTGGTTCAAACAAACTAAAGAGAAAGGTGGCTTATATTAGAGAGCAACCGGATCTATTCCTGTTTTCACATGGCCACTGACTCTCTGTTACTCAAGCACTAAAACAATATTCACAGTTGCAAGATCAATGATATGTGCAGTTCTCTCTCTGCACAGAAAACCTGTGTGAAGGACAGCATACAACATCAAGCCCTGCTCCTCTTCATTATTAATAAGAGCAGCATTTCAATGTGCATGTAGAAGACTCCACCTCTCTCGAGGCTGCCTTAGCAAGGGGCAAAGCAGGCTATTTGACACAGCTGTGCCCCAGCTGCTACAACTCTCAGTGTAAGAACACCCACAGGCAACCAAGGACTGTTGGATAATTTCCTCAAAAAGACAGCAGTCTCACTGGGTAATGTCCTTTTCATGTGTGTTGGTTTTGTTGTTGTTGTTGAATATGTATGTTCCTGTCTGATTGTATGAATGCAGGTGCAGCTGAAGGCCAGATGCCTTGATCTGCTGGGGCTGGAGTTACAGTAGTAGTGAGTGAGCTGTCCGAGGCAGGTGCTGGGAACTGGACTTGGGTCCTCTGCAAGAACAGTATGTGCTCTTAACCACTGAGCCATCTTCCCAGCCCTTCATCTGAGTTTTTATTAAATGAGATTTTATAACTGTCCCATTTCTAGTATCATGGTGTTAGTACTTAGAGAACTTGCTTAGAACTCAACAAGTGTGCATAGCAGTAAAATCCTCAGGTTCTCCATACCTCAGATGAACAAACACATTATCAGATTAGCTACATACAAGGTTTGTAAGACAGCAGTAATAACCAACTAATGTGTTTCTTACTTAGCTTAACAAAAGAAAATACTATGCTTGGGTAGGAACACATCCCAGCTCTATGGGCATCTTCTTGCTCTCGGTTCAACACAGTGATGTTTACTGTTTGGTTTCTATCTTTGTCTTTTTTAGTCCAGGGAAATCTTATATAAAGCTGCAAAACCCACCACTCCAGAAGCGCTGCTATGACTTAGTGCTGAAGTACCCTTTAAGGGCATAACTACTACAGTGTTTCTCCGGTGAAGGGGAATCTCCCTGGAAGCCTTCCTCCTCTTGCATCTCTACACTGAGACACCCAAACATTTTAAGCATTGTGGGTGTTCCCCAGTTAAGGTTTGGTTCAGAGGTAAAAAACACACATGTTCTTCCTGTCACCACAATGCTGCCATGCTCATCCCCATGTCACTGCAAGCCCTCTCCCTGCTGCTCCTGCTTCTGTAGATGTGCAAGGATGTGCATGGCTCACCACTTTCCTGAGAGGTAATTTCTACTCTACACTCTAAGCTCCCAAAAGACTGCGATTGGGAACAGTTTCCAGTTCGTACACTCAGTTCAGTAAGTAGCATTTATCATAAAAAGGAAGTCAGATGACCTAAATAAGCTCAACAAAGCCCCTGGGTATTCTTATAAAGAGAATTCTATTTCACTGCAACCAAAACCTAGACCAACCTGCTGAAGATTAAAATTTAGTTACATGCCAGCTTGAAATCTGGTAGCTTAATGTCTATCTGCATTTTCACCCTACTGTAGCATTTAGGTGATGGTGCTGTTTAGTGTCACAGTGGCAAATGAAAACGTCACACCACTTTGTGTTTTTAGCTGTTCTCACAAGGTCCAGAGCGGCTCTGCCAAGGATACATCATTCATCTCCCTGCCCAGCTTCTCAGAGATGAAAATGGTGAGCTTTACCTCGACCAGTCCAGCTTCAGACAGCACACATAGCAGCTTTTACCTGAGAGGATCATGGACTTGGCCCAATTTTAGACTCTCCCAAGGAATTCAGCATGTAATCACTCCTAAAGAACCCAGATTTATACTAAAAAGAATAACTTAATGCCGCAGGAAGAAAAACTTAAAATGGGGAAAAAAAGCCTTGATGAAAATGCAGGTTATATACAGACCTTACCTGGCTAAGTTATAGTGCCAGTGCAGGTTACTGAATTTAAAGGCACAGCCTGTGGTGCTAGTGAAGGCCTGAAAGCCGTTCACAGAGAGAACCGCCCTTCAGCCTCGTGTGACATCAGGACATAAAAAGACAAGGACTACCCAGGTTACTACATCCAGAAATTTACTTGCTCAGCAGGAGTTGACTTAGGAGACGGTTAAATAACGAACCTCGTTCTCTTTGGGTGTTCTCAGAACTTCCCAGTGGACCCCAGTGGTTCTCAGCTGCACTGCACACCCAGGATGATCAGATCTGGAGGGAAGTCCAGAAGCATCAGTCTTTGTTTCCCCAGATACCTCAAACATGCAGCCAGGCTGCAGGCCACACTGCAGCTCTTCCAGAGGCTGCTGTGTGAAAGCTCAGGGACAGGTCCAGGCTAGACAGTTGTGCTGCTTCTGTGTTCCAGGAGAAAGGGTCTTTTCAGAAAAGGGCACAGCTGTGCCTCCTCTAAAGACACAGGCTGCTGTCTGGAGGTCCTGAGCGTCAGAGGTTATCTGGAGCGCTGGTTGTAAAGAAGGAAGTCCTTGTCTTGGCAGAGCAGGCAGAGTTTCAGGCTTCGGCAGCTACCTCCAGCGACAAAAAATGCCCAGATGCCCATGACCACCATGATTATATATGCTGACACCAGATTTACTCCATAATAAGGAGTTAGGAAGGTCTGCAAAGGAAAAATAAATCAATTTGCTTTTCAAACCTGTGGAATAAACAGAGACAGGAAAATACACAATGCTTTCAACAGCTGGACTGCGTCTCTCAATCATGGGATGACTGTCGTGTGTGAGAGACTCAGGAAGGCCCAGCAGACACTGGGCTGTGAACTTGCACTGTGCTTGACTCAAATGGCAACCCCAGAAGACAGCTGTAGCCAGCAGCTAGTGGGATACTTAACAGAAAGCAATGGAGCACCTGGACCTGGTTTACAGCCATTTCTGTGTTAATTGAATTGGCTCTAAGAATTTGCAGCAAAGTCAGGTACATCTAGATTACTTTAATATGAACCATTAGTATTCAAAGGAACATGAGGAAATAAAGTTAGTTTTTTGACTGTACAATTGCTATGGATTCCAAAAGTTTAATCATTATAAAACATTAACAGGAACACAGCTCAGTGGTAGAGTGTATGAAGGCCTGGGTTCAATCCCCAGCACCAAAGAATGACTGATGAGTGCCAAACGGTGCATTGAGTGAAATTACTGAAGACAAGTCTCCACCATAATGGAACTTATATACTACTAAATAACACAGATAATGAGGAAGGAATTAAATAATTAATTGCAAATTATGATTGATAGTAAGACAGAATAGAGTTGTGATGGATGCTAGGATGAGAACATGGTGATCTTCTTAAGGGGTGATGGAGGCCTGGAGAAAACGGCACTTAATCTGAGACAGAGAACAAGAGGAACCCTGCCTGTATAGGCTAGCTGTGGGAGGAGCAAAGTTGGAAGGACCAAGCGCTGGAAACATGAAAATTAGAGCCCAAATGAATATAGTTTAGGGATGGAGGATCAGATGAGGTCAGACAGCTGAGAAGCCTGTGGATAAACAATGTGAATGTTATTCTCTGTGCAATGCAGGGTCATAGAAAAGGTTTAGTTTGAGATAATAATGGTTGCTTTTGATTTTTCAAACTGTATAAAATGGTGGTGGTGCACACCTTTAATCCCAGCACTGGGAAGCAGAGGCAGGTGAATCTCTGTGAGTTTGAGGCCAGCCTGGGCTACAGAGTAAGTTCCAGGAAAGGTGCCAAAGCTGCACAGAGAAACTCTGTCTCGAAAAACCAAAAAACAACAAACAAACAAAACAGTAAGAAGCCATGATATTTCAATAGGCAGAGGTCAAATAATTGTATGGATTTCTGAGCATGATACTCATAGGAGAGACAGAGGCTAGAAAAAGACAAGCACAACCTACACATGGTAATTAATGCTATTCCATTATCGTTGCTACACAAGCAGAGACAGGCAAAGGTAATGCACAAATTGAACCCTGAGAAACTCCAGCATTTGTAATACTAAGAGCCAACAAAGGAGTCCTGAAAAAATCAGGACAGTGTGCTGTAGCAGAAGAAAAGGAAAGAAAATGAACTTTTTAAAGGCTGCCAAGCTAGAGAGATGGCTCGTTTGTTGCTCTTTTAGAGGACTGGAGTTGGTTCCCAGCACCCATGAAGCGTGACCTGCAACTGACTATATAACTCTGGCTCCTGGAGATCTGATGCCCTCCCGCCTCAGCTCCAGGGGAGGCCAGTGACATTTCCTGGCCTCTATGCATACCCATGCCCGTATGCATATATGCATACGCTGGTGTTACGAGACTTTTGACTGTTACTGTGACACTCTGAGACTGTTAAAGTTTACCTTGAATCAGGGAGCAGAAGAGCTAGTGACTGACTGGAACTGGCCAGAGAGAAGCCAGCCCTTTTGACAGAGAAGTCATATAGGGACAAAAGGCAGGGACTTGAGTCTGGCACTTCCTTTTGGTTTGGGAACTGGTGAAGAAGACATGTCTCTTACTGGTCTCCAGCCAAACAGCAAGGTCAACTGGTTGCTTCTAGCTAGCAGGTTTTTTTCTTTCTTTCTTTGCTTGGGTGGGGGTTGGGGTGTGTGACAACCTGCTAGCTCAGAGAGGTTGAGTAGCAACTAGCTGACCTTCTCTCTTTGCCAGTGTCTCTGAAAGAGGCTCCTTTTGCTTAACCAAAACAAACAAACAAACAAACAAACAAGCAAACCCCATGCCACACAAAGGCCCTCCCTACTACTTCCTGTGCATCTATCTCTATCATCTTACAGACACCCTGTGACTCTCTCTGATTACTTTCTGTCAACTAGCTGCTAACTCGGCCTCCTGACCCAAGGTTGATTTTATTTATTAACACAAATGCAACTTAGGGTTCACAGTGTGATTGAATACCCCATAACACACTGACTCACCAAATATACATAAATTAAAATAAAATAAATCTTAAAGGATGCCGGCATGAACAAAGAACAATGTCCATTAGATTTGGAAAAGTGAAGGTTTGGAAGGACGGTTTGAGCAGAAGCCAGATTGGGCTAAATCTGAGGGGTAAAATAGAAGAGAGGGCCAGTGAGATAGCTCAGTGGGTAAAGGTTCTTGTCGTCCTGTGACTTCCACACCATGTGGCGCACGCGCGCGCACACACACACACACACACACACACACACACTAATAAATACATACACACAAATAAATAATTTATTTTTAAAAGTGGAGACAGAGTTTGTGGAGATTATTTTTTTGGGATGTGTGGTGTTGTAATGAAAGAGGAAAATGTTGCAGGAAGAGGGGAAGTCATATCAACAAGTTTTGTGTAAGATGAGTCTGAGTGTAGAAAGAGGGAGAAAGACTGGTCCTGGATGACGGTGGCCCACCAAAGGAGGGCAGTACTCAGGGCAGTGAGGATGGATTAGGGTCACGGCCTAAGCAGGCTGGCCTTAATCTGGGAGCCAGATTTTGCCTCTGTAGGACCAGGGCTAAGGTTAGACCCTAAGTTTCTGTCCAGCCTCAGCTTTATCCTAACAAAGAAGATTTGACTGTGGCAATTGTTGACCAGATGATTTTAAAATAAGTGTTTTGAGATTCCCTAAGTAGCCCTTCTCGTCTCCACTCAACCTGCACATGCCCCCGGCTAAGGCACTGAACTTGATCTATCAGCTCTGTTCAGGGAGATGGGTTCATTTTGCAGTAGCACCTCACACAGGAAGAATGTTTATTCTAGAGGCATCTGTGGGTATGGCAGGTGTTGAGAAGTTTATGGGTTCTTTTCTAGAATAATTCTATAGACAACCCCATTAAATTTTAATTTATATTACAGAATGATGAAGTCTTTTGCATTTTCTTCAGTTTATTTCCTTTAGATCCAGTTCTCTCTCTCTCTCTCTCTCTCTCTCTCTGGTTTTCGAACGGTTTCTCTGTGTAGCTTTGCGCCTTTCCTGGATCTCGCTCTGTAGACCAGCTGCCTCGAACTCACAAGATCGCTGCTCTGCTCTGAGTCAGTTTTCTCTTTTAAGCAATCACAAAAAAACAATGTAACCTTGTTATGGAAAATGAGAGCTGGGCAGTGGTGGCGCATGCCTTTAATCCCAGCACTCAGAAGGCAGAGCCAGCCGGATCTCTGTGATTCGAGCCAGCCTGAGCTACCAAGTGAGCTCCAGAAAGGCGCAAAGCTACGCAGAGAAACCTGTCTTGAAAAACCAAAAAAAAAAAAAAAAATGAGAACACACAAATGAGAAAAGTCAAACGAGAAACTTGAAATTTAGTTACATTACTTATTCATCAGAACATAAAAAAGAAATAATAAAACCCAATTAAATAGACAATATAAAATGGAAAACTGGTATTAGGGATGTAACTCATAGGAGACTTGCCTGTGTACACACAGGAGCCCCAGAGCTACACACACACACACACACACACACACACACACACACACACACAAGACCTTCAAAAATAACACAAAAATAACGTGAAAGCTGGATGTGGCAGCTCCTGTCTATAATACTAGCTTTAAGGCAGCTGAGACAGGAGGATTGCCACAGATGAGGCTAGCTAAAGCAACAGAATTCTAAACCAGTTTGGGCTGTAGAATGAGATTATCTAAAAAACAAAACAAATAAAGACAAACATGCTATAGAAGCTATTTGCAATACCTGACTAAAGATTCTTTTTTAGAAAATATAAAAAAAATCCAAAAAAATTAAAGGCAGTTGGAGGTAGGCAAAATATTTAGACAAGAGCTTCAAAAAGAATTACATATGAAAATGTGTTTATTATCAAGGGAATGAAAGTTTGAAGCTTACTGTGCTTCTACTATATTCCCGGCAAGATAGAAAGACAGTTATAACAAGTGTTGGCAAGGACACAGAGGAGCTGAAGCTCATAAATAAATGGTTAGTGTTTAAGTAACCTAACTGTGCTGAGAAACTGAGTGATACCAGCAGCAGCTGACTTGTGTATCCCTCTAGCCCAACCAGAGCTTCTGGGAATGTATCCAAAAGAAATGTGCACTCCTGTTTGCTGAAGGATGTACATTTAAACACATATTGTCATGCTCTTCACAAGAGTTAAAAACCAGAGCACTAAAGAGGTGGCTCAGCGGGTCAAGTGATTTGGGTGCCCCAATCAGATGCTGTGCTGCACGCCTTTAATCCAAGCATCTGGGAGGCAGAAGCACACGGATCTTTGTGAGTTTGAGGCCAGTCAAGGATACACAGTGAAAACGTGTCTCAAAAATAAATAAATAAATAAATAAATAAAATAAAAAAAAAAGGCAAGTAGATCCCATGTCTCTCCTCAGTGTGCCTGGCCCTCAGCACACACTGCTCACTGGGGTGTCCTCATTCCCTACTTTTCAGTTACTCCTTGTGCTTCTTTGCTGGCTCCCTTCTAGCCTAGTCTCAATGATGGAGCATCATTGGACTCCATGCTTGAGCATCTTCTCTGTTTACCTGCAATTCTTTGAATTAGCTTTTCTCAGTCAAACTCCTCCCCCAAACTACCCCCTTTTCATCCAATTTCCACCTGACCTCTACTCTTGGATGTTTAACAGGGTACCTCCAAAGTAATGGACCCCAAATAGAACCACCCTCTCAGGCCCTCAGTCTCAGCTGATGACAACACTATCCTTTCAGTGGTCCAGGCCAAACACTAACCAAATCCTTGACTCCTCATCTTCCTCTCATCTGCCTCATCCACTCTGTAGGGAACACTGATGGCTCTACTTCTGATATGTATTTCCTGAATCTGGTCATTTCTATTTCTTCACTGCTCTTTCATCCAAGTCCTCCTTGCCTTTCCCTTATGGAAGGGACCTCTCCCAGCCAGCCAGTTTACTTAGTGAAGTAGTCAAAGCAATTCTTTGCACATGTATATCAGATTATCCTCCACCTTTTCCTCCATTTTGTATTTTAAGATAGGATCTCACTTTGTAGCCAAGCTCAGCTATGTAGACAAATACATGCTTGGCTTAACATGGATGCCGCCATGTTAAAGCAACTTTAGTATCCACAAGTACTGTAAGGTTTAACCATGTAAAAGGCAAACAGACTGCATTTTAGCCAAGGGTAAGAAGCCTGGTGAATAAAATATGATAGGAATTCCAAATAGAGAGGAGAGAAGCAGGAGGCAGGTCCCATCAGTAGAGACCTTTTTTTTTTTCTTTTTAACTTTATTTTTATTTATTCTTCGTGTTTTTCACATCATGCATCCCAATTCCATTCATTTCCCTGTCCATATCTGCCCTCTGCCCTTGCAAAGCCCTTTCCCAAAATAGAATAGAATTTAAGAGAAAAGAATGAAAAGTAAAAGAAAAAGAGGAAAAATCTTGTCATAGATACTGTAGTGCGATACAGTGAGTCACACAGTAAAACCTTTGTCCATATATCTTTACTTGCAAGTGTTCACTGCAAAGACTCATCGGTCTGGTTCGAGGCCTCTGGTTTCTGCTACACTATTGATGCTGGGTCTCCTCTTAGATAACCTGCTGTTGCCCTGTGTTGGAGATTCTGCAGCTGTGGGTCTGCAGGACCGGCCTTCTCACGTGCTCCCAGCAGCCTGCCAGCCCACCAGCACCCAACCCCACTACCAGGGTGAGCTCTCCAGCATGCCCTGGGTAGTTCGCCCCTTGCATTAATGAGCAAGGGGAGGGGCCGTTCTCCTGCTTTCAGGCCCTCGGTGTGGTGTCGGCTCTCCCACACCTGGACCAGGAGGGCAGCTCTACTGTGTTGTTCAGGGGAGGTTCAGGGACCACTCTCTGGAGTGCTGCAGCTGGTGAGGGGTGGGGACTGCTGTCCTGTTCTTATGACCTCAGGGCCATCTCTCCCACACCACCATATGGCAGATGAGGGGCGAGGCCAGATCTCCCACGCTCACATCCTCAGGGTGGTTCACTTGTTCCCGTCGATAGGGTCAGCTCTGCTGTGCTACCCAGGCGCAGTGCAGGGCCCGTTTTCCTGGGTGCTGCATCTGGTAGGGGAGAGGGTCAGCTCCCTTGCCCACCACAGATGGCAGGGTAAGGGAGAAGGCAGCTTTCCCTTGCCTGCCTCCCCACATGGTGTAGTGGATCTGTTCTATAAAACACTAAATGAAACTGTTCTACCTATGACCTTGAAGTACCAGCCCCTCAGGGCTACCCTTAAGACCAAAGAGGCTTGTAGAGCACTCTCTTCTCTCCCCGTGGGCTTGGATGGTGCAGACTGACTCAGGCCGCAGAACAGTGGGCCACAGCACCTCAGCCTTCCAGATCCCTGTGACGACTCTCCTGTTTAGTGAGTTTTCTTTCCTAATAAATTCCTTTGACCCTTTAAGCAGACTCCCTTGGATTCCTGGTTATACCAGGGCAGATGAGGGGGTTTGGACAGCTACTCCACACTCACACCCTCAGGGCCAGCTCACCTCTGCCTCCGCCAACAGGGTCAGCTCTCCTGTGCTGCCCAGGCGAGGAGCAGGGCCTGCCTCCCCGAGTGCTGCAGCAGGTAAAGGGGAAGCTCAGCTCTCTTGCCAGCTAGAGGCAGGAGGGTCTAGGGGAGAGGGCGTCTTTCCCTCGCCCCCTCCACCATGCAGACTCAAACAAGGGAGGTGGTACTAGTGATGTCCCTCTCACACCCTCAGGGCTGGCTCACCTGCAGCCCTGACTACAGGGTCAATTCAGGAGAGACCTTTTTAAAAAATCAACTATTATTATTATCGTTTGTATACATATGTATAGCACACATGCCGATGTGCAGGGCAGAGATCAAAGGACAGTTTTTGGAAGTTAGTTCTGTCCCTCCACAGTAGGCTCTGTGGCTCAAACTCAGGTAATCAAGCTTTCCTAGTTTACGTGCTGATCCATCTCAGGAGAAACCTTTTCAATATTGTACATAAAATGTGCAAAGGGTCTAGACAGGGCCACGGCAGGGTCATTTTGATAAATGTCTTATATATAAATGACCAATTAGCACTCAGATCCAAGTCCTTACACACTGCTGTAAAAACAAATCTGACAACTGTTTTAAACTTGACCTTGCAGACTGGCTCTGTTATAATGTCACTAAGGAGGGAAACCAGCACATCTGCTACTGGTCAGAACATGTAAAGTATCCCCACCTTTCAGAGCTTGTTTTAGCAACTTGTATCAAGAGCTCAAATATTCACACCAGTTGACTTCATAGTTCCCTGCCTCAAAGCCTAAACATATGGGGAAAGTCCCATGCACATAAAGCTTCACAACAGCCAAAACAACAACAAAAACAAAGGGAGGTTGTTAACAAAATTAATCAAGTTAAAATAATTTTCACCTAAAGATTTAAACTTAACTAAAATCTGTATCTTAAGGAATTTGTAATGGAGGAAAATTGCTTCAGATACGCTTCATACGTAAGTGTTATGCAAACTATTTTAGGCTTGACCGTACATCACTCAAGGACAGACATGAGGAAAATCTCTAATGAGACAGACCCCCTCAAAATTAACTAGACTGTCACTCTGCTGAAACACACACGACCCACTGTCCACTCCAGGGCTTTTCTGACTTGCCCCACTTTCCCGAGGATGTCCTTCCTTTGGGTGGAATCCACCACACAGACGTCTGCACTTGAGCTCTGCCAGCACTGGGGACACAGGGACAACACTCACCTGGGTGGACACCAGCAGGTGAGTCAGGAGAACTGTAAGGAGGGTGTGCCACTTTTTCTTCTCACAGCCATCAAAAAACACAATGCCCCAGAACACATGCAGCATTATGATCACCAGCGTCATGAAAGCTGAAAGACAAGTCAGCAATTAGCGGCCAGTCCTGCAGACAACAGACACCAAACCCAACTGAACCCCATCCCTGTGCACCGGCCTGAGGGTCCCCTGGCTTCAGTGATAGACTCTGACCACCAGTGCACAGAACTGCTTGCTAAGAACTCCACATTAACTTCCAAAGAAGTTAGGAGGGGGGCAGTCTTTGTAGAAGCTATTCCTCTAGAATACAAACCTGTTAGACAAAAGCCAACTTGGATTTGGCTTTCAAGGAGTTTCCCTGAGGTATGCAATGAGATTAGCATGAAATTCACATAAGTATTTGTTTAAAACATATTTATTTTTATATGTATAGATGGTTTGCTTGCATATAAATCTGTGTAGCACATGTGTGCCTAAAGTTCAAACATGCCTGAAAAAGACCTCAGATCTCCTGGGACTGGAGTTATAGACAGCTATGAGCTGCCTGCCAGTGCTGGACATTGAACCCAGGTCTTCTAAAAGAACAGCCAGTGCTTTTAATCAATGAGCCGTATCTCTAGTACAACATAGCTTATTTTCAAATAGCCTTCAGCCCCACTTAGAATTTTCTCAATTCAACAGAGCATCTTCTGTCTAAACAAGTCTCTGCACTGAAGGAGACTTTTTCTTTAGAACTCTTTTAAAAGAATGTAATAAAAAAATAGTGTAACTAAAAATCACTATAATTATCTAAGATTCTTCTCTCTCTCTCTCTCTCTCTCTCTCTCTCTCTCTCTCTCTCTCTCTCTCTCTCTGTTTTTTCAGAAAGAGGGTTTCTCTGTGTAGTTTTGGTGCCTGGAGCTTGCTCTGTAGACCAGGCTAGCCTCGAACTCACAGAGATCTGCCTGGCTCTGCCTCTTGAGTGCTAGGATTAAAGGTGTGATTTCTTTACAGCAGGCAAGTTCCATATATTCACACTTTAACATAAAAAAAGGCATATAGATTTCCTTTTCCTGCCACATAATAAACAGGCCATGAGCTTTAACCCACCAGACAGAAAAACCCCAGGCTAGAGTTCTACACCACTTGAAGGAAAAATAACCTGGCATTGCCAAGCAAAGGAGAATAGTTGCATCTATTTCAGTCCAGCAAGGCATTTGAGCTATACTATATACTATAGACTATATACACTATGGACTATATTTACTATATGCTATAGACCATATAGACTATTGATTATATACACTATAAACTATATAGACTATGGACTATATAGACTATAGACTATATATACTATGGACTATATACACTATATACTCTATCTGTACTCCAAACCAGTGAGTTCTCAAATCAACAGATCACTAACCCAGAGACTTGTTATCAATGCAACTTACTGGTACCCACCCACCCATGAATCAGAAGCAATGGGGCAGGAGCCCAGCAAAGCCAGTTTAAACAGCCTTCCTAGAGATTCAATGCATGGTCAAGTTTCAGAATCCTGCCAAGGAGGCATTCTTATAAATGTTATAAGGAGATGCAAGAATATTTACACCAGCACTGCTGTAATAATAAAAAATTCCCACCGTTACCACAACAGATAAGTAAATTACACTGTACTCAGACAGTGGACTGCTGTATATGACCCACAACATGATCTTAAGAACACAATGCTGAGTGAGAACAAACACACTGTGAAAATGTATATAAGTAAGACATCAACAAAATAATATTAAAAGGACAAAACTGTTGTGGCTAGAGGAGAGTAAGTTGTCACATCTCTGGGACAGTGTCTTCATGTCAGGCTCTGGAAGACCACACTAAAAGGATTCGATCCAGGTCCAGTCATCATTCTGAAGAGGACAGTTCTTAAGGACAGATGCCTATCAATGGTCTGACACTGAGACCACTTAAGATGCCCAGGGGCTAAGCAAAAGCTTTTAAATTTTCTCTGAGTCAAAAAAGACCAAGGCAAAAACTGACACAATGGGAACCTTTTTTTAATTCATAAAGTCTTCATATTCTAAGGAAGGGTTTTCTAAGACATAGACGTCAATCAAATGTCAAGAGGAATCACTACCACAGGCATCTGCCATCTGCCCTGGCAGCCTCTGCTTGCCCTTCTCTCTAGGCTTTGCCATGGGTACTGAGATCAGCTAAGTGTGCTCCCAAGGTTAGCTCCCAGAGTCCAGCCAATTGGGAAATGCTCTTACTGATGACATTTTCCAGCCTGTTCTTATCCAAAACAGTGTTATTCTACAAGCTTCAGGCAAGTATCCCCTGGACCTTGTTCATCCTGATCATGCTTCCAAATTCCAGATCTGAATGTCTTGATCCTTCCAGCTAAGAAGTCTGATGGACTGACTTTGCTTTCAAAGTCAAATCAGACATCTCAGACTAGCATTCAAGTTCCTCCTCAATCTAGACCCAAATGATTATCACAGCAGATCCTTGTGACTCTTTAATTGCGTCCTTGTGTCAGAAACACCGACCTCAAGCCGGGCATGGTGGTACTGCCCTTGGGAGGTAGAGACAGAGGCAGGAGGCTCAAAAATTAAAGGTCATACTTAGTTACATATTAAGCTTGAGGCCAGCCTGGGCTACATGAGATACTATCTCAAAAAATCAGAACTGTTCTCTTCTCCTCCCTTTCTTTCCCCCTCCTCTCCTCTTTGTGTGTGTGTGTGTGTGTGTGTGTGTGTGTGTGTGTGTGTGTGTGTGTGTGTGTGTGTAAACAGACTGTCCCTTTAACCTAAATACTCACCCCTCCCCATTCTAACACACCCAAATCTTGCTTAAGATACAGCACAGAAGAGAGGGAGGAGGGATCCTATGAGCAAAGGGGCCAAGCTCATGATGGGGAAACCCATAGAGACAGTCGACCTGGCTAGTGAAAGCTCACAAACTCTGGACTGACAGCTGGGGAACCTGCATGGGACCAAACTAGGCCCTCTAAATGTGGGTGACAGTTTCAAGGTTTGATTTGTTTGTGGGGACCCTGGCAGTGGGACCAGGACTTCCAAGTGCATGAACTGGCTTTTTAGAGCCCATCCCCTATGGTGAGATACCTTGCTTGGCCTTGATGTAGCGGGGGTGGGGGTGGGGTGTTGGCCCTGCCTCAACTTGGTAGGCCAGACTTTGTTGACTACCCAAGGGAAGCCTTACCTCCTCTGAGGAATGGATGCGGGGTAGGATGGAAGGGAGGTGGGGGGGGAGAAAGGGAGGGGGAACTGGAGATGGTATGTAATATGAAAAACATTTTTAAATAAATAAAAAAAGATACAGCACAGGGTCAACAAGATGGCTCAGTCGGTAAAGATACTTGCTGCCAAACCTATGATGTAAGTTTAATACCCAGATACACACTGTTGAAGGAAAAAAAAACGATTTTCATAAGTTGTCCTCTAACATCTACGCATGTGCCGGTGCATGTGTACATGTACATACACAAATACCAAAATGTAATAATTTTTGAAGATCTAGCACAATGTTACTTCTTCAGTAACTATTCCCCTAATACATACTCTCCTCTGTGATTTCTTACATTTGTTGTTGAGACTCCTATCCCATAGACAGGTAGCACTGAACTTGTGCTATTCCCACTACCTCAGTCTCCCAAGTACTGGAATTATAGGTATGATCCACTACATCTGGCTTCCAATTCTGGTTACACTCAATACACATTTTCTGAGCATGGTGACAGTCAAGTATGAATATTCTGGTTGGGTATCTTTAAAGTCAGATACTTGTGAATTAGATCCCACTTGTGTGGACTTAAGACAAGCTGTTTAACTCTCTCAGCTTACACTTCCTTTACGTCTAAAATGTATATTTCACAGACCCATTGCAAGGAAGACCAGCACTTGGCAAATCAGAGCTTTTCAGCAAAATAGTGACCACTACACTCTCCAGCAGTGGTTCTCAACCTCCCTAATGCTGCAACCTTTTAATACAGTTCCTCATGGTGTGGGGACCCCAACCATAAAATTACTTTGTTGGCACTTCATAACTGTAATTTTACTACTGTTACAAATCGTAATGTAAACATCTGATATGTGAACCCTGTGAAAGGATTGATCAACAAAGGGGTCATGACCCACAGGTTGAGAACCACCGCTCTACAGCCTCATAGATAATACAGCAAGTCCATAGGTAGACTGTCAGGTAGGAAAGTAAAGTGGAAGACATCTGATAAACCACATTTATTCAAGATTCCTGGGTACTTGGCTATGGATTAAAACCCATTCCTCTCCACTCTTACACATTATTCTTCCTCTGTCTTTGTTTTATTATCACACTTTCTTCCTTCACTCTTTCAGTATCCAGCAAGTATTTTCTCAGTGACCAGTACAGGCCAGTCACTATTCTACTAAGCACTGAGGATACTGCATATTTGGAACAGTCTCATAGAAGATACCCCACATTCAGTTTTCTGTTTTATTAATGTAATATCCAAGAAATCACTCAAATGTTACTGAAAGACTGTACATTCCTACATTCTGGCTGGCTTTGCTATCACCATATAGCAGACACTTAGAAACTGCTTTCATTAAAAAGCACTGGCTTCTTACTCAGGTAACTGAAAGCAGATTGATAGTCTGGCATCTCTGACTTCATTTTATGTTTATGAAGTGCTTCCTTTTTTGTTGGGTATCTGTTTATCTCTGTAGCAGGCATGATAATCATTCATGGAGAGTTTGTCTTAAGAACTGGAGACTCCTACTGTAGTGGGTAGCCATTCCAGCTTTGGTCTGGAAGTTCCAACCCCCATTGAGGCTTTGGTAACTATCGCGCCTACAAGGCAGGCCAAGGGAGGGCCCTAAAGACCAAGATGAGAATGCACCATGCTCTCTTCCTGCTTGGACCCTGGATGCTAGAGGTAGACAGAGGAGAGTTCTCCAGAGAACACCGCCAGACTGTGCTGCGTCTTTCCCAGAACCCGCCACCTACCTATCCCTTCATTTGTAAGTCACACCATTAATAAATCTCCCTTTTAACTACGTGGAGTGGCCTTAATAATTTCACCAACACCTAACCTATATCATTCCCCTTCAAGGTTGAATGTACAAAGATAAGAGTAACTGAGGCATCTTACTTCCAGCTTCTTAATGTCCTGGTCCAGATCCCAAAGGCACCTGAGTGTCTCCAGTCATCATCCTAAACAAGCATTCATCTTGGATTAGAGGAATAGAAGGGCTGGCTAGACAGAACACTTCCCAGATGAGGGCAGTTCTAATGCGGTTCTGGACCGGGGCCATCACCTCACGAGAGCTTGCTTGTCTCCTCAAGCCATAAACTGTTTTCAAACCACCTTGCAGGACCAGAACTGAGACACGAACCAATCAGGACCACACACTGATGGCTTAACTGTTCACACCCTTTGCCCTCACACCTCAATTCTTCTTTCAAACCTAAAGCTCTTATCAATGTGATCAAGATAGACTCTGGGGTCACTGGAGCGCCATGGCTGATCTTCTGCATGCATTCTTCATGCATGATCCCCACTGCACCATATTGCTCTCTTCCTCAAACTTTTCATATTGCTCATCTCTTGACTTGGTGTACAGTAGACAGCTGGCCAATCCTAATCTTGGGACTCTGAGAGATGGAATTTTGTTTCAAAATTCCAATACTGGCCATAAGCTAAATTTTACTATGGCAAATATTGTGGAGCATTTATTCCATCTACAACTGGTAAGAAACCGAGGCCTGACTATGTAAACTATCTCCCACATACAAATAGTTACACTACATGCATGCCACTTTGTTACTTATTAACAAATGGACTGAATTCCAACTAGAAATGAAGACATAATAATAGTATCTGTAAAGTCCTCCCCCCATTTTCATTGCTAAACCCTCTCAGTTCATATTCCTATACACAAAATCCGAAAAGTCCTTCAGAGACTCTAACTCTAAAATTTACTTTATTCTATTCTTCTTAACAGAAAAACATGGGGCTAGAGAGATGGCTTCATGATTAAGAGCTCTTATTATATTTTACAATGCTGGGTTTAGTTTTACTTAATTCTGTTTTTTTGTTTGTTTGTTTGTTTTGCTTTGTTTTTTGAGACAGGATTTCATTGTATAACAGCCTTTACTATCCTGGAACTAGTCCTGTAGACCAGGTTGGCATCAAACTTACAGAGATCTGCCTGCCCTGAGTGCTGGGTGCTATCACTGCTAACACCACAACCAGGCTAATTTTACTTAATTCTTATTGACTCTAATCTAGGCATTCTCTTCCTTCTCTTCTTTTGTCTTTTTAAATTTAGACAGTGTCTTACTATATAGCCCTGTCTCACTTGGAACTTGTTATCTAGAGGCTGGCCTCGAACTCACAGAGATCCACCTGGCTCTGCCTCTTGCGTGCTAGGATTACAAGCATACACCACCACTGCCTGGCTTTTGATCATTACTTCTGTCCTTCCTGAAAGACCTAGAAACTGAGGCCTAAGAGGAGAGGTCTCTTCCTTGAGTTTGGAACAGCCTTCTCTTTAGTTCCTTCCTTTGTGGGCATAGCTATTACTTATCTTTCAGTAAATCTCTATAATTCCATAAGCAGTGACTAGCTTCTATTGTTCAGTCAATATTTATCAAGTTTTGTCTAGTAACAATGGACCCCATGAGAATCTATGGATGAGATATGGTCATAAACAAGACAGCCATAGTCCTTGCTAAATCATGTGATTTAGCACACAACTGGAGAGACAGGCACTAAACCATAGTCACATCATCAGTTAATCACGGCTGGGGTACACAGGCAAAGAACTGCACTGTCCACATGTACCCTTACACTTCTCTTCCTCTTTGTAATATTTATATATGCTTTGTGCAGTTAGGTGTTTGTTTTTATAGTCATCGTGGGCAGAGGGCATGGAGAAATCTTTAATAATTATTTACAGACTACATACATAAATAATCAAAAGGACTTGTCCCCAAATACTAAATTGATGATATGACTTGAACTTGGAACCTAAATCTCATACTTCCTTCTCAGCCAAGTACTTCCAAGAAATGGCAATGAGTCTAACTTAACGTGGGCCTGCTTCACAAGTACTGATAAAAAAGAACTAACTTACATGTGTACTTCATAAAACTATTTTTATATAACATAAAAATTCATGTACATACAGATATCATACAATATGTGTATTATTAACATAACGGACATAGAGATGCTCATAAGGACCTCATATTCCTTACTTATTCTAATTACCATTTTAGGAACAAATTTACTTTTCCAAGGGACTCATTTTAAGCTGACCTCGATAATAGCCTGGTTTACTGAAGGGAGTTAGCACCATCTAGAGGACAAAAGCAGGCAATACATGAGGATGGAAAGAAAACAGTTCCTAAAACAAAGTAAACTAAGAAAATTCACAATATAGAAGGTGTCTTCTTAATTTCTACTGGACTCTGACAGACATTAGCCACTAGAACTACATTTGCTTTTTGCAAACCAAGCATTATTGCCATTTAAAATTTATGCCAGGAATGTTCCAGTTTGGAATATTCACAAAGGCAATCTGCTACATTGCGGGGGACATTAACAAGCATGATCCACTCACACACTTTCCCTTAACTCGCAGCCAGAGTTAAAGGGTCTGAACTGCATGCTCTCAGCCTCACAAAGTCAAACACTTTCCAAACAGGGAAGACTAAGCTTGCTGGCTGCACAGGGACGGGTTCACTGGAGAAGCTGACACATTAATGTCCACAGGCGAGGCTCAGATTTGAACAAACAAGGGAACTGAGAATGGTGGGAGACTGTCTCAGTTAGGGTCAGGAGTGCCAGGATGTCTCTAAACTACTGCAGCTTTTTAAAAATTGGCCATTTTTCTTTATAATCTTTTTATTCTATTAAAATCTACTGAAACACTATTTAGTTTTTGGTCATATTCCCCTACAAGATGGTAAGCTCCCTAAAGAGCTTTGGCCTGGATGTGAACATGGCTTTAATTGAAAAAATTGGTATGTGAGTCCACTTATTCCAGTTAATAACTGCTATTGGTCTAGACAACTACAAATACAGCTATTTTTCATCTAGTTTTAAACAAAGTAGAATTTAATAAAATAATATTCTAATTATAAAACAAACTTTGGTCATTGTGTCATACTTGTTGCTGGTGAATGAATAGCAATGTGAAAAGAGTTGGTCCTTTTTTACTGCATCTTGGCATAAAAAGATTAAATCATCTACCTTTCCCTCTGCATTTAAAGATCAAGTCATGCTGCCTATCTATAAAAGGCACTGAGCTATAGATTAATCAGATATTAGAATGTAGACTAGGGGTCTTGTGTTGAATCACTAGCACTGGGCAAGAAAAAAAAGCAGGTGCTGACAGGTTTATATCGAAGATAAATCTTTTTTTTTTTTTTTTTTTTTTTTTTTGGCTTTTTGAGACAGGGTTTCTCTGTGTAGCTTTGCGCCTTTCCTGGAACTCACTTGATAGTCCAGGCTGGCCTTGAACTCACAAAGATCCACCTGCCTCTGCCTCCTGAGTGCTGGGATTAAAGGGGCTCAGCTGTTAAAGGCTAGGCTCACAACCAAAAATATAAGATAAATCTAAATGACAAAACAGAGAGGATATAGCTCATAAAAATTAGCTGCTAATGTTTCAACTATACTGTAAACATTTTAGTATAGCCAAACAAATATATATAAATCTTTTTGTTTGGTTGGTTAGTTGGTTGGGTTTTGTTGTTGGTTTTTTGTTGTTGTTGTTGCTGTTGTTTGTTTGTTTGGTAGCTGGTTGGTTTGTTTTCTGAGACAAGGTTTCCTCTGTGTAGCTTTGGAATCTATCATGGAACTTGCTCTGTAGAGCAGGCTGGCCTCAAACTCACACAGATCCTTCTGCCTCTGCCTCCCGAGTGCTGGGATTAAAGGTGTGTACCGCCACTGCCCAGCAAATATATAAATCTTATGCAAGATCAATTCCTGTAATATTCTACAGCACTCCAATCAAACCCCTGCCCCCACTCCCAGGTCCTTCACTTGTAGTGCCTAAGAATATCTTCCCTTTGAGAGTCTTAACATAAACCACCTCCGCTCGAATTCTGAGGCCAGTGAGTTACAATAAGGACGATCCTTCAGAGCACAGCTGGGACACATACCTGAATTAAGGAAGAACTGAGGAGAATCACCGTGAATGCCCACGGTGCCTGGTCCCAACGAGTCAGACAGGGTGTTCACAAAGGAAAACACTCCACTCATGATTCCAAAGCCCAAGCCAGAAACTAGAGGAAGAAAACACCGTTAACCCCTTTTCCTGTTATGAGTTCAGTTCAAATCTAATTTGCAAGGACTGGGGAATACTATTTCACTGCAGGGAAAAGGGTACACCTGCTGTTGCTGAAGTACCAGACAGCCAGCTCTGGAAAGCTAAGTGAGAAAGGAGAGGAGAAAAGGAAGGACAGGATGTAGCAGATCAATGAACAAGGCAGAGGCACAGAAGAAACTGGAGAGGAAAAAGAGGGTAATGTGATGAAGGCCGTGTTGGATCCCCTAGAACTAGAGTTCCAGGTGGTTGTGAGCCATCATCTGGGTGCTGGGAACAGAATTCAGGTCCTCTGCAAGAGCAATGGGTGCTCTTAACTGCTGAGCCACCTCTTCAGGACTTCTATTATTTTTCTTCATGACACCACAGGGTCTAACTTACCATAGGCCAACAGTAGCATTGAGGGTGTTGTCTCCTCAGGGTTTACGCTTTTCAAACCCTCACTAGCTGTTCTAAAAGAAAAACACATTTTTTTTATTTTTAAAGAAATAGACTCATATCAGGCACATCATGAACCCTTCAAACCTAGGTTCTTAGTGAGGCTTCTGATAAGGTTACACTCCAGGTTGCAGTTCAGATCCATTTAAGTGAAACCCAGCACTCTTTTTTGTTGTTTGTTTTGTTTTTGTTTGAGACAGACTCTCTCTACATAGCCTGGATGTTCACTGTATAGATCAGACTGGCCTCAAACTCACAGAGGTCCATCTGCTTCTGCCTCCCAAAGGCTGGGATTAAAGGTGTGTGCCACCAGCTCCAGCACATTTTCTTTTCTTTTTAAGATTTACTTATTTTTATGTGCATTAGTGTTTTGCCTGCATGTCTGTGTGAGGGTGTAGGATCCTTTTGAACTGGAGTTACAGACAGCTATGAGCTGCCTTCTGCGTACTAGGAATTGAACCCTGGTCCACTGGAAGAGCAACCAGTGCTCTTGACTGCTGAGCCAACTCTCCAGCCCAACTCCAGCACATGTTCAATAACTGAAGCCAAGAAGTGAGATTTCCACCAACTCCATCTAGCTGATATTTCCATAAAAGGAAAAAATTAAAATATCAGTAACAAGCCAATAGGGATTGAGTTCAAGAATAAAAGCAGTGCTCTAGTTTCTGAGCTCAATGAATATTTATTTCTTTATCCCGAGGGATCTATCACTCTGGATTTTCTTTCCCCAAAGTCTTAGGTCTTTATCTCCAACTTATGGTCATTCGGTTGTGTTTTCCACTATGGCTATACTTATTACCGCTTCTCTCTTGCACACTGAAGAACCAAAATTATTCTCACCTTTCTAGCAGCAACTTTTTTCTTTGGTTCAGGAACTGACCCTATGCCTCACACATGCCAAGCACCTGTTCCACCACTGGGGTTTTTCTTTTTCTGTTTGTTCTTCTGGTTGTTTTGAGATGGTCTATGTAAGTAGGCTGCCTTCAAAACCACTATGTAGTGAAGATTACAGGAGTGTATCCTCATGCCTGGTTTATGAGGTGTAGGGGATTGGGAATTGAACCCAGGGCTCCATCTTCAGCCCCCTTAACACACCATTCTAGAAAATTTAAAAAACAGAGAGACACTTCTAAAAAAGGGAAAAAAAAAAAAAAAAAAAAAAAAAACAGGGCTGAGGGTCTAGATCAAGTGATAGAGCTCTCTCCTAGCTTGTGCCAAGACCCTGGGTGGGGGTGGGGGAACACATGGGATGGGGCATAGACAGGGACAAAAAAAAAAAAAAAAAAAAAAAAACACCAAAACTGTAGCATTGGTTATCTTAGCTTTTCACTTTTCTATAGATATAAGATTTTTCTAAAATCACAAAAATGTGTATTTTATATTATTTTAAAAAAACTGAAATAGGTTGCAAAACTTGCAATCCAAGTATTTAAAACACACACACCGAGACATAATTCGCGTATATTTCAGGCATCATACAGCAGTTTTAGGCAACACAGAAGTTACTGAAAATAATTTTTAGGTAATGACAGTTATGTTTTAGGCAAGTAACTTGAAATTGTACAAAGTTTGTGTGGAAAGGGCTAGAGAGAGAGCTCAGTGGTTGAGAGCACCGGCTGCTCTTCCAGAGAACCCAGGCTCTATTCCTAGCAGCCCTATGGTGACACATAACTGCTTATAACTTCAGGTCCAGGGGATCTGTTGCCCTTTTTTGGACTTCTTGGACACCAGGAATGCACAGACATACATGCAGGCAAAACACTCATACACATAAGATAAAAATGAGTGTGTTAAAAATAAAAAATAAAATTTGTGCAGAAATGGACATTGCAGCCATATGCCAACTTCTCACTGTACAAGGTTTTGTTCTGTTTGAAAGTTACAATCACCTCATTCATTAACAATGTAATAACTGCTCCTGATTTCCTGACTCATGAAACAAACTTATTTGACTGCAATGATTTATAAAAGTGGGTACAAATGCTCCACATTTTAATCAAGGCAGCAAATTCAGGCAGCAAAATTTTGGTTGAGTTGGTCCCTTAAACTAAAAGGCTCAAACGTATTTGTGGTAGTATAGATATTTAAGCAAAATCTAAATAACCAAAATCTCTAGTATTGAATAAAGAATACCATGAGAGATCAATTTAAATGTATTCCCTTACATCTTAGCTCAAAAAAAGAGCTCATGCTTCAGGCTTTGTTCTTTTTGTTTTTTTTTTTTTTTTTTTGTTTTGTTTTCAAGACAGGGTTTCTCTGTGTAGCTTTGGAGCCTGTCCTGGCTCTCACTCTGTAGCCCAGGCTGGCCTGAAACTCACAGAGATCCGCCTGGCTCTGCCTCCTCAGTGCTGGGATTAAAGGCGTGCCGCCACCACCGCCCAGCTCAGGCTTTGTTCTTAAATGTATTTTTCCTTTTGTAGATTTGAAACTATAGAATATGTTTTTAAAATGAGCCTCTGTTTCCCACTAATAGTTAAAACAATGGAAGACATAATCTACATAAGAATAATTTCAGGTGGTAAGAGGGGAACATGAAGTCCCAATGGGAAGGCTGTCTGTTGTTTCAGTAATTATTTCTCTGGGTTATTTTTCTTCAATAAAGTGGGGTTTTGTTGTTTATTCATTTCTTGCCAGTTTCCTCCCATTATAATAAGCTCCACCAGCCAGAGCTCTCTCTTTATCACTTTTGTGATAAACCTCCAGTTTCTACAAAGTGCCTGGCATTTGGCAATTCTTAAGAAACATTTTTGAGAGGAAGGAGACAAAAGAGTAAAGAAAAAAGAAGGGTATGAGGGCAGTTAGGCAAGCCAGGCCAGAAGTTTAAATACTCCATGTTTTCAAGCTAGAAATGGACCAATCACCAAATCACAACTCAAGTCTAACTGGGAAAATAAAGCAAACATTTAACTTACTTTAACAGCCTATAATACGCAAACCTAAACAGTTCTTGGAAACAGACAGAGAGCAACACTCCGAAGATGAGCAGGTACTTCTGTGTTGGTCCATCTCTGTTGTCAGTGATGACTCTCACTAGGTACCAAAAAACAGATGAAAGCAGAAGAGACACCAACCAGAAGAAAGCTCTGGAATGTAGAAGAAAAAAAAGCCACAAGTTAACAGAAGCACAAGATTAATAATGACTTTAAATCTGCTGGAAAAGGAACAAAGATCTTGATTTTTTAATTGGGGAAAAAAGTCCTTGAAGTGGCGTTCTGGATCATCAGTTGCTGATCAATCTTTCCTAGTGAGAAAATAGTCCAAGAGGAATGTCAGATGTGCTCAACAAAGAACGTGCTGAGTGACCCTGTCAGGTGCACACCAAGACACTGTCTGCCAAGGACTGGCCAAGAGGAACTTGGTTGCTGACTATTTTCCTAAGCGATGTCTTTTCCTTCTTGGTGTGCCATAGAAATATATAACCAGTGACCATTGCAATTTTCATAGTCTCAAAATTCTCCAGAAACTATGGATTTAATGGCTAACTATCTGTA
Source organism: Peromyscus leucopus (assembly GCF_004664715.2). NCBI lineage: Eukaryota > Metazoa > Chordata > Mammalia > Rodentia > Cricetidae > Peromyscus > Peromyscus leucopus. The sequence goes on along the minus strand of NC_051069.1, from coordinate 5,894,453 downwards.
CAGATAAGTGTCTTTTTCTGACAGAAAACAAATACTTAAACCTGCATTCATAGTGGGCACCGTGTAAAGTTCAGAAGTTGCAAACCCGTGCTCTGGTGTCGTTGTCTTCCAGGCCCGGTTCTGACAACCCTCCTGTGGATTTTAATGACGGCAGCAAGCTTTATAAGCCATCGGATCAACAGACTCTATTGTTTTTAAATTACAATAGCGAAGGAGCGCTGTTCAGTAAGTCAAAAAGCAGCTCAGAAAGCGGGAGTCCCTGGCCTAGCTAGCTGGCCTGATGCCAAGTCCCAGAAACTCTCAGCAGGTGCAGAGAGAGCAAGACCACGTTCGCCAGCAGAGTTCGGTATTTACCAAGCTCCCAGGACAACATGGCCTGGTCAGGTGTTGCTGCGTTTTCTTGCGCTTCCACCCTCCGCTGCACCCCAGTCATTACCCAGGGGTCTACAGGAAAAATCTGAGCCCAAGCCCCTCACAGGCTTTCTGAGTCCGAGGATGGGGGCTGGGGAGGGGTGGGCCACTGACCCCCCAGGTGACTTTAATGACAGAGGGTGGGAACCACACTGGGTGAAATGGGACTCCTGTGGAAAGGCGAAGGCTCCACACACGAATGGATCCAAGCGTCCCCACACTTAGTCCACAGAAGCCTGGATGCGCAGGGTGCGCCTGCTCAGCCTGCCCTTCTCCTGAGACCCTGGCAGGAGAGGAGGAGCCCCCGCTCCTTTCAGCCGTGACAGTCCCACAGGCTGGAGACAGTGGGTGGTGGTGATCCCCGAGGTCATGGGAACCCCGGCGCGGGAGGGGACCCGCTGCGTCAAGGACCGGGGGCAGTCTCACCCGGCGATGAGGAAGATGACGCGCAAAGGGTCGGTGGCGATGGTGAAGACGTAGAGAGCGAGCGCGGGCCCGAAGGCGATGAAGGCGCAACCGAAGAACACGGCCGCCGTCATGGCGACCGCGGAAGCCAGTCCAGGGAGTCCGAGGGACCCGAGGTGCCCAGCGGGCAGTGGGTGCTGGATAAGCTCAGGAGGGGGGGCCTCGAGGTGCCGCAAAGCCCGTGGCAGCGGAGGGAGGGAGGGGCGGAGCTCAGGAGGCGGGGCCACGAGATACTCCAAAGCCCGTGGCAGCCGCGGGAGGGGCGGAGCTCAGGAGGCGGGGCCGCGAGATGCTCCAAAGCCCGTGGCAGTCGCGGGAGGGGCGGAACTCAGAAGGTGGGGCCACGAGATGCTCCAAAGCCCGTGGCAGCCGCGGGAGGGGCGGAGCTGGGGAGGCGGGGCCTCGAGGTGCCTCAAAGCCCGTGGCAGCCACGGGAGGGGCGGAGCTGGGGAGGCGGGGCCTCGAGGTGATAGAAAGCCCGTTGCAGCCAAGGGGGAGTGGAGCTGGGGAGGCGGGGCCTCGAGGTGCCCCAAAGCCCATGGCAGCCGAGGGAGGGGCGGAGCTCGGGAGGCGGGGCCTGGTGGTGCTCAAGTCAAAGAGGATCAGATGAAGTTCGCGAGGCGCGTCTTCCATGTATTTCTTCGCCGGTCAGGGTGAACGGCGGAACGGGCCTCTACTCCAGTCTCAGCGGACAAGGCAAGACTCAGTTGTTGGGGCCTCGAGAAGCTCCATGGCCCGTAAAAGCGGATCGCTAGTTCGAGTTCGGCAGGCAGGCGGAGACTCAAGATGCTCCAAGCTCAAAAGAGGAGGGGCGTAACTTCGGACGCACCTCTCCAGGTGCTCCAGGCCCAGTCTAAGTGAGTTTCCTGGCAGAAATGTAGCAGCTCTGCGCCTGCCCTGGAGAAAGTTGTTACTTTTCTGCCCGTCTCTGGTCTCTGCTCTGGTGAAAGGAGGTCATCACCTAAACCTCATTCAAGAGATTTACTGTCAGAGAGGAATCCAGGAGAGTGGCAGCCTCTAACGGTAGAAAAAGGCAACTTCAAACTGAACAGGTACAGGAGTTATATAGGGTTTCTTAGGAAGTTTTTCCAGGGTGAAGATTTTCAGGATGGGAATTGGTTGGATTTCAATCCCTGAGCTTGGACAAACTCAGAGATTGGCTGGATTTCGTGCTCAGGGAATCGTTGGTTTTTGTACTGAGTTGGTCAGGGGCAAGGTGTTTTTCTTTCACTGGCCCTTTTTAACCTCTTGGCTCTGGTTTCAGGGTCAGGGTGTGTTTCTTTGGCTGACCCTTTTACCCTACAATGAGACCTGACTTTGATTCCATAGGACTCATGCAAATCTTGGTTAGGTAGTTGGCATCTGAGTCCTTCAGTTAGATGGGAGGTGGATATAAAATAATTCCCTGAAGCCCTCTGTCCAGCTATCCTGGCACACACAGCAGCGAACAACAAAAACAACAGAGACCTTGTCACAAACAAGTAGAAGGTGTATCAAATCCCAAGGTTGTTTTTTGACCTCCATATATGTACCAAATATAGGCTCCTGTCCTTACACTCACATATGAGTACGTGTGTGCACATACACACACACACCACAACTATACACATATGCACATAAAGATTTTTTTAAAAGAATAGAACAGTGCATATTGAATAAGAAAAGTTAGTAACTGAGTGGATGGGGCAGTAAGTAAATAGTAACACTCTTCAATAACTTCTTCATTCATTCACTCAGGGAACACTGAGGGCCTTTAAAGGATCAGGTACACTGAGTTTCTTGGTTTTAGAATATTTTAAGGGGCTGGAGAGATGGCTCAGTGGTAAAGAATACTTGTTTGCTCTTGTGGAGGACCCAGTTTCAGTTCAGAGGACTCAGCACCCACATGGTGGCTCACAACCATCTGTAACTCCAGTCCCAGGGGATCCAAAGGCCACTTCTGGCCTCCTCAGGTATGCATATGGTACACAGACATACATGCAGGCAAACACACATTAATAATTGTTTCTGATCTATCAATAAGCAAAAAAAAATGTAGGTACACAATAATTCTTTCCCTTGATCAAAAACTATCTTTTATAAGGCAAGGAGCTCACTATGTGTAGCCCAGACTGGCCTTAAATTCAAGATCCTGTTGCCTCAGCTCAGTCCAGGGCTACAAAAGTGCACCATCATGCTTGGTCACACTATTTCCTTATTTCTATATAGTTTTAGTTTTTCCTCCATAGAATTTATTTCCACTCAGCATAAAAAAAAATAAGTGTCTATGAAATACAAGTATCAGTGGGAGGAGGAAGCCAATATCCCCAAGATGTCCTCTGATCTCCACACACACATAACTGTCAATATTTTTAATTAAAAAATCTTTTTGGCCAGGCAGTGGTGGCACACACCTTTAATCCCAGCACTTGGGAGGCAGAGACAGGCAGATCTCTGTGAGTTCCAGGCCAGCTTGGTCTACATAGTGAGTTCCAGGACAGCCAGAGCTGTTACACAGAGAAATCCAGTCTCAAAAGAAAATAAAACAAAAAAAAATTTTTTGACCACTATCACACATTTAAAGGTGGCTTGTATGTGTTGGATACAACACAGAAAGTTTATAAGGTAACTGACAATAACTATATTAAGTATATAATACATTCACACTTTATACACATGAATGCTGCATTCAGAAATGCTCACTGCAGTACTCTAAACTAATCCAGTGTAATCCACACATATGTGCTTTGCTTTGACCAGTAAAGAGACAATACCATGGAAATAATTTGCATGGATTGAGGTTAGGCTATTCCAAGACATAATCCTCTTGTCCTACAGGCAACCACAAAAACTACCAGCTAAGACCACAGCAATGGATAGAGTAGGTTATGGAGATTTTTAAATCTGTGTTAATTTCTTGTATGTGTGTGTGTGTGTGTGTGTTGTTGTTGTTGTTTGGTTTTGGTATTGGGGTAATAGTGGCTTTGAAAAAAAACAATTAGGAAATGTTCCTTCAGTTTCTGTTTTGCAGACTTATTTGAGGAACATTGACATCAGTTCTTTGAAGGTCTGTTAGAATAATATGCTGAATCCATTTAGCCCAGGGGGTTGTTGTTGTTGTTGTTTTTTGTTTGTTTGTTTGTTTCAGAGATTTTTAATTACTGCTTCTGTTTCACTAGGGAATATAGGTCTGTTTAAATTGCTTATCTGATCTTGGTCTAGCTTTGGTAGATTGTATGTATCAAGAAATTCATCCATTTCTTGAAGGTTTTCCAGATTAATGGAATACAGATTTGTAAAGTATATGCTTATTATTTCTCTGAATTTCCTCTGTGTCTGTTGTAATGTCCCACTTTGGGTCTTCTCTCACTGTCATTTAGTTAATTTGGTTAAGGATTTGTTGTTAATTTTTTCAAATAATCAAAATAAATTCTTCATTCTCCAACTTCTTAGGCCAGAGATGCAGAGCTCTGCTAGAAAGCCCCCTTAAGTGGGGGCTGAGCAAAGCTCAACTGTAGCAACTCTCCAGGAGAGGAGCAGGATTGCTATGTCTTGCAGGGAGACCATCCCCCACCACACCAGGTATAGCCTGACTCTCTGGAACAGTCAGGATACCCTTCCCTGCAGAGCTGTCATGGCAGCTCCAGGCCTGACTTTCTCATTCAGGATACCCTGCCCTGCTGTAGCAGTTCCAGGCCTGACTCTCCTGAGCAGTCAGAAAAACTTCCCTTCCAGGGCTGAGCTGTCTCTTTGCAGCTCCAGCCATCAGAGCTGTCCTAAACAGCTTCAGGTGTTGCCTGACTCCCCAAGTAGTCAGGCTACCCCTTCCCAGAGTTGCAAAACTCACATTTTGGTGCCAAAATCTGGGACCAAACCCAAGAGTTGCAACAATTTTACTTACAATAACTCTGTTCTGTCATAGTTTATTAATGATGCCTAAAAGATGAGCAAAAGGAAGTGTAACACATGTCCAAAACCAAAAATGATATGACCAATGTTTTGGAACATCTTGAATGTATCCCTGCTTACTAAATTCTGTATAAACAAACATTCTGGCTGCTAGTCAGTCAGGCTGCAAGATTCTCCCAACCATGGCCTGACTCACTTCATTCCCCCACTGACTCTTACATCCTCTGCAGGACCCATCCACCGCTGGGAATGGCTCCTGGCATTCCAGTATGTGGTCAGTTTTGGAGAAAGTTCCATTAGCTGTTGAGAAGTATGTTCTTTAGTGTTTGAGTGGAATGTTCTGTAGATATCTGTAGGGGCCATCTGATTTACAGTATTTAGTTCCAGCATTTCTGTTTAGTATTTTTCTGGATGAGTGGGATATTGAAGTCACCCACTATTGTGAGGGTCAGTATGTGATTTTAGCTGTAATAGTCTTTCTTCCATGAACTTGGATCTCCTTGTGTTTCACACACATACATGTTTAGAATTGCAATATCCTTTTGGTGGATTTTTCTTTGATGAGTATGTAGTATCCTTCCCTATCTCTTCTGACTAGTTTTGGTTTGGTCTATTTTGCCAGATATTAAAATGGTTACACCTGCTTGCTTTTTGGGTCCATTTGCTTGGAATACTTTTTTCATCCTTTTACTCTACAGTAATGTCTATCCATGATGGTGAGGTGTGTTTCTCAGATGGATTCTGTTCTCTAATCCAACCTCTTAGTCTTTGTCTCTACATTTGGGGAATTAAGATCATCGAGTTATTAATGAGCAGTATTTATTGATTCCTATTATTTTGTTGTTATAGTGTGCCCCCACCCCATTTTTTACTTACTATTTTGGGATTGTTTATTCCTGTTGTCTTCTTGGTGTAGGTAGTTAACCTCTTCCGACTCAAGTTTTCCTACTAGTGCCTTCTGTAGAGCTGGATTGGTAGATTACTTACTTAAATTTGGTTTTCTCATGGAACATTTTCTTTCTTCATTGATTGTAACCAATAGTTTTTGGGGGCATAGTAGTCTGGACTGGCATCTGTAGTCTCTCAGAGTTTGTAGAACATATATTCAAGTCTTTCTGGCTTTCGGACTCTCCATTGGAAAACCAGGGGTTATTCTAATGGGTCTACCTTCATATGTGACCTGGTCTTTTCCCCTGCAGCTTTTCATATCCTTTCTTTCTTGTGTAAATGTAATGTTTTGATTATTACGTGCTGTGGGTAATTTGTTTTCTGGTCCTGTCTATTCAGTGTTCTGTATACTTCTTGTACCTTAACCAGCACCTCCTTCATTAGACTGGGGAAATTTTCTTCTATGATTTTGTTAACAAATATTTTCTGTGCCTTTGACCTGGGTTTCTTCCCCTTCTTCCATACCACCTATTATTAATAGGCTGTCTTTTTTTAGAGTCCCAGATTTTCTGGCTATTTTGTGCCTTGTTTTAAGGTCACATTTTCTTTGACTGAGCTATTTATTTCTTCTATCTTGTCATCAAGACCTGAAATTCCCTCTTCCACATCTTTTAATCTATTGGTGAGATTTTAATTAGACATCCAGGGCTTTTCATTTCCAATTTTATTTCAATGTGCATTTTCTTTAGTGATTCTATTTCTATTTTCATGTCTTAAAGTGTTTTATCATTTTATTCAACTGTTCATTTGTGTTTTCATGGTCTTCATTAGGCATTTATTCATCTCTCCTTTATGGTCCTTGAACATGTTCATGTTGCCATTTTGAATCATTGTCTGATGATTCAACTAAATTTCATTTCTCCAGGCCTATTTCAATAGGGTTACTGACTTCTGGAGAAGGTATGTTGTCTTGACTGTTTCTGTTTATGTTTTTATAGTATCTGAAGTTAATGATATTTGAGGTGTTTGGGGGTAAATATGTTTTTGTCTTTGCTGGTTAGGTATCTGTTCTTTGGTTGCTCTGGCACACTGCTGTAGGGTTCCCAGTGGAGAGGTCAGTAGATGACACAAAGGAATAGAGATGGGCTGGGAGGGAGGGCTGGGAGGGTCAGCAGTAAAGGACTGTGGACACAAGGGTTGGCAGCAAAGGCAGAGTCCCCAGGGAACAGCAGTAGGATAGGAAGAGGGGTCGCCACAGAAAGGCTGCTACAGTACTAAGAGTAGTGCTGTAGAGACAGAAATGGAGAACAGGAAGGATCGCCAAAACTGCCTTCGTGTGCATAGGTCCAGCCACTGAGTTCCCTGGTAGAAAATGTTCTTTGGATCAGCAGCTAACACATGGGAATAGAGATGGGCTAGACAGGAAGGCTGAGAGGGTCATTGAAAAAAGCTAAGTAGACGTGGGTCTGCACCAAGAGGCAGAGTCTCCAGGAAATGGAGGGAAGGTGGGAGGAGAGGCTTTGCAGGTCAGGCTTCAGGAGGAACAAGAGTAAGTCTGGAGAGACAATAGTGAAAAAGCTCTATTTACAGGTTTGTTTTTGTTGTTATTTTTGTTTTTTGAGACAGGGTTTCTTTGTGTAGCCCTGGGTGTCCTGAAACTCATTCTGTAGACCAGACTGGCCTCGAACTCACAGATATCTGCCTGCCTCAGCCTCCACAGTGCTGGGATTAAAACCATGTACCACCACCAACTGGCATATTTACATTTTTTGAGACAAGTCTTTAATTCCGGCTGGCCTTGAACTGACAGTCCTCCTCTTACTTTGGCCCCCCAAGTACCGAGGTTATAGAGTTAAGCACCATTACTGGACTATATTTAATATGTTTTATCTATGTGAATAATTATATGTTCTCCAGAAAACAGATCTTTATACTATTTTGTTTTTCAATCCTTTAAAACTGTATGAACAGTGTTCTCTGTGTGGTAAGTACCAAGAAATCACTATACATTCCATTTCTGATTTTATAGAAGTACCTTTTAAAAAGTATAGCTTTACAAGATTGACCATGATTTATTCTCAAATAGCAAATACCAGATACAAGTCATTGAGTCTCAATGTCTTCTTAGGACTCACAAGTTATTAGAATGATCATCTTAGAATGTGGTGAACCTCCAAGTGTTCTACTCAAACGTAGGCCGTAAACAAGCTGAGTGGTTCTTCAGTTCTAAGTTTTGATGAGACGAAAAGCAAAATCCTTACATTTTTCCACTGGAGGTTTCTCACGTCTCCAGGCTGGTTACTGAGAAATATCCATTCTAACTTAAAGCCAAACAAATGACAACAAACAAGACTCACAGCTTTACTGAGAAAGGGCCAAGGAAACTGGAGCTGACTCTGGGCTGACAGCTGAGGAGTGTGCACCTCTTCACCTGTATTACAGGCTAGTAGCTCAGAGCCATGATCAGTATAAACCTGGAACAGCCTCATTTCAAACAGAGCCAACTGCCACCATATGGATTCCAGTGATTGGTCCTCACAGTTCCCTGAACCTCCTGTCAGAGTAAAGGACACACCTGTCCTATCTCACCAGGAGGAGGCAAAATGAAAAGATTAAACTACCCAAAGCTACCAAATAGAAACTAAATCACACCTGCCTCTGGTCTTAGCTACTGCTATGTGATGTTTGGTAAGTTCACTTTTTTTTTTTTTTTTTTTAAAGATTTATTTATTTATTACATATACAGTGTTCTGTCTGCATGTGTCCGTGCAGGCCAGAAGAGGGCACCAGATCTCATTACAGATGGTTGTGAGCCACCATGTGGGTGCTGGGAATTGAACCTGGGTCCTCTGGAAGAACAGCCAGTGCTCTTAACCTCTGAGCCATCTCTCCAGCCCCGGTAAGTTCACTCTTTCACAATTACTTAGGAGATTTTTCAAAGTGAGGCTCAAGATCTTTGAGGATTTTTCTCTGCTTGGGTTAAGAAGCCTCAAGGAACAGCTCTGCACCAAATTGCTTCTACACACACAGATATGAGACATGGTTTGTGAATTTTAAATCAGCCAATAGACCACACTTTGAAAAGTCTCATAGCTCATCAATACTAGACAACAGAATGTACAGCCGAGTTTCAAATGAGGCGATAACTATACTAACAGATACTGAAGGGCATTCTTTTCCAAATAAGAGAGATGTAGAGAATGAAGCGCCCACAATCTTTTTACTGTTCATTGGAAACTACAGACCTGGGGTGGTGGGGTGAGGGGAGGGTCTGCTGCTGCAGAATGAAGGACATAAAGATTCAGCATCTAAAAACCCAATGTATGATACACAGACAGTGCCCATCAGAACACTAAAAAAGAGTAAAGCCTAATATTAACATTTTAATATTAAAATATTAAAAGCCTAAAGTAAAACTAAAGAGAGAAACATTGCAATCATCAACAGGACCCTTTCTCTAGGTGGGTGGTACATGCCTCTAATCCCCAGGGAGGCTTCAGTGTCGCTCTGGTGCCCGCATCTACTACTGTTAACACCTGTCTTGGTACAGGGCTGAAGCTAACAGAACAAGATGGGTAGAGACAACCTTCTGTCACATGACTTCTGTTTACTTGGAACAGAAGTCATTTTCTGTGCAGTCTGCAGATGTTCTCCTCACTTCCTTTAGCACATATCATCGAGATGCTCTGAAGAGGTCACTGCTACTTCACTGCTAGTCAGGCAGACCAGAACAGACCGGACACACACCTCCAGTTATGAGCACTGGTTCAAACAAACTAAAGAGAAAGGTGGCTTATATTAGAGAGCAACCGGATCTATTCCTGTTTTCACATGGTCACTGACTCTCTGTTACTCAAGCACTAAAACAATATTCATAATTGCAAGATCAATGATATGTGCAGTTCTCTCTCTGCACAGAAAACCTGTGTGAAGGACAGCATACAACATCAAGCCCTGCTCCTCTTCATTATTAATGAGAGCAGCATTTCAATGTGCATGTGGAAGACATGTAAGACAGCAGTAATAACCAACTAATGTGTTTTCTTACAGCTTACTTAATTTTATTTTTTTTTTTCAGGAAATACTATTGCTTGGGTAGGAACACATCCCAGCTTATGGGCATCTTCTTGCTCTCGGTTCAACACAGTGATGTTTACTGTTTGGATTCTATCTTTGTCTTTTTTAGTCCAGGGAAATCCTATATAAAGCTGCAAAACCCACCAACTCCAGCAGAAGCGCTGCTATGACTTAGTGCTGAAGTAATCTTTAAGGGCATAACTACTACAGTGTTTCTCTGGTGAAGGGGAAATCTTCCTGGAAGCCTTACTCCTCTTGCATCTCTACACTGAGACACCCAAACATTTTAAGCATGGTGGGTGTTCCCCAGTTAAGGTTTGGTTCAGAGGTAAAAAACACACATGTTCTTCCTGTCACCACAATGCCGTCATGCTCATCCCCATGTCACTCAAGCCCTCTCCCTGCTGTTCCTGCTTCTGTAGATGTGCAAGGATGTGCTGGGCTCACCACTTTCCTGAGAGGTAATTTCTACTCTACACTCTAAGCTCCCAAAAGACTGCAGGATTGGGAACAGTTTCCAGTTCGTATACTCAGTTCAGTAAGTAGCATTTATCATAAAAAGGAAGTCAGATGACCTAAATAAGCTCAACAAAGCCCCTGGGTATTCTTATAAAGAAAATTCTATTTCGCTGCAACCAAAACCTAGACCAACCTGCTGAAGATTAAAATTTAGTTACATGCCAGCTTGAAATCTGGTAGCTGAATGTCTATCTGCATTTTCACCCTACTGTAGCATTTAGGTGATGGTGCTGTTTAGTGTCACAGGGGCAAATGAAAACGTCACACCACTTTGTGTTTTTAGCTGTTCTCACAAGGTCCAGAGCAGCTCTGCCAAGGATACATCATTCATCTCCCTGCCCAGCTTCTCAGAGATGAAAATGGTGAGCTGTTGAGAGACCAGTCCAGCTTCAGACAGCACACATAGCAGCTTTTACCTGAGGGGATCATGGACTTGGCCCAATTTTAGTCTCTCCCAAGGAATTCAGCATGTAATCACTCCTAAAGAGCCCAGATTTATACTAAAAAGAATAACTTTAATGCCACAGCAACGCAAAACTCGACAGAGCAGGCGCAGGCGGATCTGTGAGTTCGAGGCAGCTGGCTACAAGTGAGTCCAGAAAGCGCAAAGCTACACAGAGAAACCTGCTCGAAAAAAAAAAAAAAAAAAAAAAAAAAAAAAAAACAAAATAACTTAATGCCTCAGGAAGAAAAACTTAAAATGGGGAAAAAAGCCTTGATGAAAATGCAGGTTATATACAGATCTTACTAAGTTATAGCGTCAGTGCAGGTTACTGAATTTAAAGGCACAGCCTATGGCCGTTCACAGAGAGAACGGCCCTTCAGCCTCGTGTGACATCAGGACATAACAAGACAAGGACTACCCAGGTTACTGCATCCAGAAATTTACTTGCTCAGCAGGAGTTGACTTAGGAGACGGTTAAATACCGAACCTTGTTCTCTTTGGGTGTTCTCAGAACTTCCCAGTGGACCCCAGTGGTTCTCAGCTGCACTGCACACCCAGGATGATCAGATCTGGAGGGGAAGTCCAGAAGCATCAGTCTTTGTTTCCCCAGATACCTCAAACATGCAGCCAGGCTGCAGGCCACACTGCAGCTCTTCCAGAGGCTGCTGTGTGAAAGCTCAGGGACAGGTCCAGGCTAGACAGTTCTGCTGCTTCTGTGTTCCAGGAGAAAGGGTCTTTTCAGAAAAGGGCACAGCTGTGCCTCCTCTAAAGACACAGGCTGCTGTCTGGAGGTGCTGACCGTCAGAGGTTATCTGGAGCGCTGGTTGTAAAGAAGGAAGTCCTTGTCTTGGCAGAGCAGGCAGAGTTTCAGGCTTCGGCAGCTACCTCCAGCGACAAAAAATGCCCAGATGCCCATGACCACCATGATTATATATGCTGACACCAGATTTACTCCATAATAAGGAGTTAGGAAGGTCTGCAAAGGAAAAATAAATCAGCTTGGGTAAAAGCACAAGCTTTTCAAACCTCTGGAATAAACAGAGACAGGAAAATACACAATGCTTTCAACAGCTGGACTGCGTCTCTCAATCATGGGATGACTGTCGTGTGTGAGAGACTCAGGAAGGCCCAGCAGACACTGGGCTGTGAACTTGCACTGTGCTTGACTCAAATGGCAACCCCGGAAAACAGCTGTAGCCAGGAGCTAGTGGGATACTTAACAGAGAGCAATGGAGCACCTGGGCCTGGTTTACAGCCATTTCTGTGTTAATTGAATTGGCTCTAAGAATTTGCAGCAAAGTCAGGTACATCTAGATTACTTTAATATGAACCATTAGTATTCAAAGGAACATGAGGAAATAAAGTTAGTTTTTTGACTGTACAATTGCTATGGATTCCAAAAGTTTAATCATTATAATACATTAACAGGAACGCAGCTCAGTGGTAGAGTGTATGAAGGCCTGGATTCAATCCCCAGCACCAAAGAATGACTGATAGAGTGCCAAACGGTGCATTGAGTGAAATTACTGAAGACAAGTCTCCACCATAATGGAACTTATATACTACTAAATAACACAGATAATGAAGAAGGAATTAAAATACTAATTGCAAATTATGATTGAAAGGACTTGGAGGATGAGGCATAAACCAGCTTGAAATTATGGGCACGAATAATCCAAAGATATCATGTTACTATTACTAGTAACAGACCAGTAGATTTTAAAAGGCTGAAGTCAAATAAGCACTTGAAAGTGTGAGCATGGTACTCAGAGGACAGGCCATGGAAAGCAAAAGCACTAGCACAGCCTCCACATCGAACTTAATGCTATCCCATGAATGAAAATTCCCAAGGAACTACTACAAAGACAGGAAAATACAGTGCAAGATTAAGCTCTAAGATACTCCAACATTGCTCAATCTCTGGAAGATTAAGAGTCAGTAATGGCCAAGTGTTGGTAGAGTAAGCCTTTAATCCAACCAACTCTGTGGGACTCTGTGAGTTCGAGGCCAGCCTGGTCTACAGAGCAAGCTTCTAGGACAGCCAAGACTCACAGAGAAAACCTGTCTTGAAACACAGAACAAAACAAACAAACAAAAATGAGTCTGCAAAGGAGTCAAGAATGAGGCAAAAGAAAATCAGGATAGTGTCTGTAGCAGAAGTCAAGGAGGAAATTGAAGGACCAGTTCTAGCAAAAGAAAATATTTGACTGGGTCAATTTGTTGCCACACACCTTTAAAACAAGTGCACTTTTCTTCACCCAACCTGCATATGCCCCTGACTAAGGAACCAAAGATGAACTCTCCAGAAATGGGTTTATTTTTCAGGTAGCACCTCATGCAGAAAGAATGTGTTCTTCAAGAGCCACACTTGGGGCGAGGTAGATGTTGGAAATGTTATGGAAACTTTTCCAAAATAATCCTACATTCAAGCACATTAAATTTTGGTTTATATTGCTGAATGATCGAGTCCTCTGAATTTTTTCAGTTTATCTGTTTTAGAGCCATTTTCCCCCATAAGCAACCACAAAAGCATTGGATCTTGGTTATAGAAAATGACACTACCCAGATGAGAAAAATAACTCTTAAAACTTGAAGTTTAGCTATGTTATTTATCAGAAGACAAAAGTAAAATAATAAAAACCAATAAATTAGACAACATTAAAATGAAAAACCTGGGACTGGGGATGTAACTCATGGGAGGCTTGCTTGTGTCCATGCAGGATACCCTTCGCTGGTGCCCCAGAACCACACACAAGACACATCTACAATACTAGTTCTAAGTGGCTGAGGCAGAACAGCCACCTTTGAGGCTAGCCAGAGCTACAGAGTAAATTCTAGACCAGGCTGGGCTATAAAGGGAGAGTGTCTAAAAAAAGAATATAAAGACAATGAAATAGAAACCGTTTACAGCACAAAAACCTGACAAGAGAGTCTCTTGTAGAAAGTATAAAGAACTCCTAAAACATTAAAAAAGACAGCAGGAAGTAGGCAAAATATTTGAAGGGGTTTCAAAAAGAAATACTCCAAATGCTTACTTTACTATCAGGACACAAAAGTGTAGTATGCTTTTACTATATTCCCTGTAAAATAGGACAGAAAGTCATACCAAGTATTGGCAAGGATGTAGAGCAACAGAAGCTTATTGATAAATGGTTAGTGATTATGTCAATATAAACATGATTTAAAAAATCTGAGTGATATGACCAGTTGATGTAATGCACTCTTCTAGGTATGTACCAAAAGAAAATATGTACACGTGTTTGCCGACATATCCAGGAATGAATTATAGTTGTAATTGTCACCGTAGCTAGGAACTAGAGGGCTGAGCAGAAGGCTTAGAGCTTCAAGTGCTTGTTCAATAGCCTGCACTTAGATTCCTCTCATCTGTCTCATCCAGTCTGTAGGGAACACAATGGCTCTCCTTCTGATACATGTTTCCCTGAATCTGGCATTTCTCATTTCTTCACTGCTCTTTCATCCAAGTCTTCCTTGCCTTTCCCTCAACAAAATGACCTCTCCCAGCTAATCTACTCTTATCAAAGCAATCTATTCCAAATGGTGTCAGATTATCCCCCACCTTTCCCCGCATTTTGTATTTTGAGACAGGATCTCACTCTGTAGCCTAGGCTAGCTTGTAAATCACTAGGTAGACAGACTAGCCTCAAAGTCATGGTGGTCCTCCTGCCTCAGCCTCCTCAGAGCCCACATTCCTTCGTTCAACATTCTTATAACAACTCTTCAGTTCACTGAGAGGGAAAGACGAAGTCCTACATTATCTATACGTGGCTCTCACTTCCAGCCTCCTACTTCCCGCCCTCCGTCAGTTCTCAGCAGCATTCCCCACTAATCTCACGTGGTTCATCTGCTCTGACCACCCTGGTCCATAAACATGCTAAGCATGCTCTCTAACCAGAAGACCTTGGCTACTCAGTCTAGTATGTTCTCTCTTAAGATAACCACATGATCAGTTCCTTTACCTAGACCAAATGAAGTAAAGGCAGGTAGACCATGAGTTCAAGGTCAGCCTGACTGTAGCACCAGTTTGCAAATTAAAGTTGAAAAAACTTGTCCAGACTCATTCTTAAAGTACTCTGTAATGATTTGTATCTGACTGGTAATTTGTTATTTAAGCACATGATAATTATCAAAACGTCCCTTTGTCTTAAAAATAGAAAAAAAAATAAATGTATAGTTCCTGTATCCACAGATAAATAATATTAAATTTTTTAATATGTTTACTTTTCTGTCTTTTATGCTTACACTATTTGCTTGGCTTTGCATAGATGCCATCGTGTAAGAGGTAACCTTAGTACTAAAAAGTACTGCAAGACTTTGGGCATGCATGTGAACAGACTGTATTTTAGCTGAACTAGAGGGCAAGAGGCCTAGTGGAAGAAAATATGATAGAAACTCTAAACAGAAGGAAAGTAGAGACTCAGGAGGCAGGTTAGAGAAGAACCTTTCTTTACAAAAACATACTGTTATTGTTGTTTGTATTTGTGTAACGTGTGTGAGTGCAAACGTGCACATGCCAAGGCATACTTGTAGAGATCAGAGGACAACTTTCAGAAGTTGGCTTTCTCCTTCCACGACGGGCACTATGTATTAAACTCAGGGTATCAAGTTTGCCGGGCAAGCACTTTCACCTGCTGATGAGGACTGGCACTAATTAGCATGTTTGTGGAACCCACAGGGAGATGCTGTTGAGAACTGAGGGAGGGAGGGAAGTAGGAGGTTGGTGAGAAGTGAGAGCCGCGTACACATAATGTAGGACTTTGTCTTTCCCTCTCAGTGAACTGAAGAGTTGTTATAAGAATGTTGAACAAAGGAGGAGGAGGCTGAGGCAGGAGGACCACCATGACTTTGAGGTTTAGTCTACTTGGTGATTACCAGGATAACCTAGGCTACAGAGTGAGATCCTGTCTCAAAATACAATTTTCTTTTACCATCTCCCTGGCCCAGGAGAAACCTTTTCAATATTGTACATAAAATGTGCAAAAGGTCTAGACAGGGCCACGGCAGGGTCATTTTGATAACTGTCTTGTATATAAATGACCAATTAGCACTCAGATCCAAGTCCTTACACACTGCTGTAAAAACAAATCTGACAACTGTTTTAAACTTGACCTTGCAGACTGGCTCTGTTATAATGTCACTAAGGGAAGGAAACCAGCACATCTGCTACTGCTCAGAACATGTAAAGTATCCCCACCTTTCGGAGCCTGTTTTAGAAACTTGTATCAAGAGCTCAAATATTCACACCAATTGACTTCATAGTTCCCTGCCTCAAAGCCTAAACATATGGGGAAAGTCCCATGCACATAAAGCTTCACAACAGCCAAAACAACAACAAAAACAAAGGGAGGTGGTTAACAAAATTAATCAAGTTAAAATAATTTTCACCTAAAGATTTAACCTTAACTAAAATCTGTATCTTAAGGAATTTGTAATGGAGGAAAATTGCTTCAGATATGCTTCATACGTAAGCGTGATGCAAACTATTTTAGGCTTGACCGTACATCACTAAAGGACAGACATGAGGAAAATCTCTAATGAGACAGACCCCCTCAAAATTAACTAGACTGTCACTGTGCTGAAACACACGACCCACTGTCCACTCCAGGGCTTTTCTGACTTGCCCCACTTTCCCGAGGGTGTCCTTCCTTTGGGTGGAATCCACCACACAGATGTCTGCACTTGAGCTCTGCCAGCACTGGGGACACAGGGACAACACTCACCTGGGTGGACACCAGCAGGTGAGTCAGGAGAACTGTAAGGAGGGTGTGCCACTTTTTCTTCTCACAGCCATCAAAAAACACAATGCCCCAGAACACATGCAGCATTATGATCACCAGCGTCATGAAAGCTGAAAGACAAGTCAGCAATTAGCGGCCAGTCCTGCAGACAACAGACACCAAACCCAACTGAACCCCATCCCTGTGCACCGGCCCCGAGGGTCCCCTGGCTTCAGTGATAGACTCTGACCACCAGTGCACAGAACTGCCTTGCTAAGAACTCCACATTAACTTCCAAAGAAGTTAGGAGGGGGGCAGTCTTTGTAGAAGCTATTCCTCTAGAATACAAACCTGTTAGACAAGAGCCAACTTGGATTTGGCTTTCAAGGAGTTTCCCTGAGGTATGCAATGAGATTAGTATGAAATCGACACAGCTTATTTTCAACTATCCTTCAGCCCTATTTACAGAGAATTTTCTCAGTTGAACAGAACACCCTGTCTCAACAAGTCTCTACACTGAAGGGAAATTTCTCTTCAGAAACTTTTTAGAGAATGTAATAAAAAATTAAAAATCATTGTAATTATCTTAAGATCCTTTTTAAGCAGTTGGCAGTGAGTCTGACCAGCATTTCCATGTCTCTGTAATATTGCCTGTATAGGTGCCCTGTGTCCTGGATAACATTTATTTTTTAAAGCAAGCAAGTCCCATATATTCACACTTTAACATGAAAAAAGGCATATAGATTTCCCTTTCCTGCCACATAAAAAACAGGCCATGAGCTTTAACCCACCAGACAGAAAAACCCCAGGCTAGAGTTCTACACCACTTGAAGGAAAAATAACCTGGCATTGCCAAGCAAAGGAGAATAGTTACATCTATTTCAGTCCAGCAAGGCATTTGAGCTACACTATATACTATAGACTATATACACTATGGACTATATATACTCTAGACTATAGACTATATATATTATGGACTATATACAGTATAGACTATATATAACTATGGACTATACAA
Source organism: Peromyscus leucopus (assembly GCF_004664715.2). Classification (NCBI taxonomy): domain Eukaryota; kingdom Metazoa; phylum Chordata; class Mammalia; order Rodentia; family Cricetidae; genus Peromyscus; species Peromyscus leucopus. The sequence goes on along the minus strand of NC_051069.1, from coordinate 5,877,007 downwards.
TACACTATAGACTATATCTACTATGGACTATATATTATAGACTATAGACCATATATACTATGGACTATATACACTATATACTCTATCTGTACTCTAAACCAGTGAGTTCTCAAATCAACAGATCACTAGCCCAGGGACTTGTTATCAATGCAACTTACTGGTACCCATCCCACCCATGAATCAGAAGCAATGGGGCAGGAGCCCAGCAAAGCCAGTTTAAACAGCCTTCCTAGAGATTCAGTGCATGGTCAAGTTTCAGAATCCTGCCAAGGAGGTATTCTTATAAATGTTATAAGGAGATGCAAGAATATTTACACCGGGGCTGGAGAGATGGCTCAGAAGTTAAGAGCACTGACTGCTCTTCCAGAGGTCCTGAGTTCAATTCCCAGCAACCACATGGTGGCTCACAACCATCTGTAATGAGATCTGGCGCCCTCTTCTGTATACATAATAAATAAATAAATCTTAAAAAAAAAAAAAAAAAGAATATTTACTCCAGTACTGCTGTAATAAGTAATGGCCATGGTTACCCACTTCTGCCTCCACCTCCCAAGTGCTGCACCACCATGCCTGGCTTGAGTTCTATGTTTCTGATGCAAGGAGGCATTTGGAGAGTCATAGATGATCTGCTGTTAAAGTCATTTGGGTCTAGATGAGTGCAGAGGAACTTGGATGTTAGTCTGAGATGTTTGACTTGACTTTGGAGGCAAAATCATTCCATGTATAAGTAAATTACATTGTACTCACCTAGTGGACTACTATAAATGACTCACAACATGTATGATCTCAAGAACACAATGCTTAAGCTAGGCGGTGGTGGTGGTGATGCATACATTTAATCCCAGCACTCGGGAGGCAGATGCAGGTGGATCTCTGTGAGTCTGAGGCCAGCCTGAGCTACAGAGTGAGTTCCAGGAAAGGTGCAAAGCTACACAGAGAAACCCTGTCTCAGAAACAAAAGAACAAAAACACAATGCTCAGTGAGAACAAACACACTGTGAAAATGCATAATATTCATATGAAGTAAGAGATCCACAAAATAATATTAAAAGGACATAACTGTTGTGGCTAGAAGAGAGTAAGTTGTCACATCTCTGGGACAGTGTCTTCATGTCAGGCTCTGGAAGACCACACTAAAAGGATTCAATCCAGGTCCAGTCATCATTCTGAAGAGGACAGTTCTTAAGGACAGATGCCTATCAATGGTCTGACACTGAGACCACTTAAGATGCCCAGAGTCTAAGCAAAGGCTTTTAAATTTTCTCTGAGTCAAAAAAGACCAAGGCAAAAACTGACACCATGGGGACCTTTTTTGAATTCATAAAGTCTTCATATTCTAAGGAAGGGTTTTCTAAGACATAGATGTCAATCAAATGTCAAGAGGAATCACTACCACAGGCATTTGCCATCTGCCCTGGCAGCCTCTGCTTGCCCATCTCTCTAGGCTTTGCCATGGGTACTGAGATCAGCTAAGTGTGCTCCCAAGGTTAGCTCCCAGAGTCCAGCCAATTGGGAAGTGCTCTTACTGATGACATTTTCCAGCCTGTTCTTATTCAAAACAGTGTTATTCTATAAGCTTCAGTCAAGCATTCTCTGGATCTCTGTCAGGGACCAGCTCTGACCTGTCCAGTGGTTCTTGAGGGGAGGAGTGAGGAATGAGGAAGTATTAGCTAGAAATATAGACAGAGACTACGAGAAAGACAGAGACACAGGATAGCTTTGGGAGAGCCCTGGATCAATACCCAGCCACCTCGACTTTATTCATGATGGGCTTTTTATACATCAGCAAGGGGAGGGGCAAAAGACCTCCCCTTTCAAGGTCGAGGTATAAAGTACCAACAAGTGTAGACCCTTCAAAACACCTGGTAACCATGCCCTTAGCCAAATCATCCCATTATGCAGCCTTGCAAAGCTAGCCCAGACTTTCTGACCTTGAGTAAGGCCTTACTAGGGAACCTCTGTGGGCTACCACAGACCTCATTGATCCTGATCATGCTTCCAAATTCCAGATCTGAATGTCTTGATCCTTCCAGCTAAGAGGCCTGATGGACTGACTTTGCCTCCAAAGTCAAATCAGACATCTCAGACCAGCATTCAAGTTCCTCCTCAGTCTAGACCCAAATGACTTTAACAGCAGATCCCTGTGACTCTTCAACTGCGTCCTTGTGTCAGAAAGTCAGACCTCAAGCCAGGAATGGTGGTGCAGCACTTAGGAGGTAGAGACAGAGGCAGGAGGCTCAAAAAGTTCAAAAGGTCATCCTTGATTTGACTAGGAGACATTAAGTCATACAAAGTAGAACTTAACTAAGGGAACACTGCCTCCAAAATACTCCAAAGAGAAGTAGTTTGCTAACCAGGTTTGTTAGTGATAAACAAAATTTAGGATGCTAGAATATAAGTAAGTGTTTGTTCATCAGGATTGACCAGCTTAGGCTCCATTCCCATAACAACAGAAACAACCCTGATTTAAAGCCAACCATTATGTCCATCCCAGTATCAAAGAACATGCCTCTAACAGACAGATCAAGAGGGCAGTATAGGGTCATAACCACTGCCAAGTTCTGGTGTGCAAAAAAGCCCACAGTTCCCTTCTTGAGACAGCATAATTCTGCTAGATGGGCAAAATCACCTCTGGTGACAACTATTTGAAACAAACCAACCAACCATGGTGGCATACTTAAAATAATTCTGGCAATATCTTTCTGTGTAAATCTCTCATATGCTAAGTTTCCAGATTTGCACTTCTATCTCTGTTTCCATTGTGTAGCCTGGACATGGGTGGGAAGTGGGGAAATTTAAGAATGACAGCATATATAAAAATACATAAGCCTAAGATGTATATATGTTAACAAAACCTACTATTGGAGGCTGGCTCTTCTTTGGGCATTAGCCATAGCTAGATGCACACTATTATTAAAGAGCATTTGTTTATTAATCTCTAAGTGTACAGAGTGATTTCTCACTGGGAATACATAATATTTCTTTAACAGTGGCAGAAGGAGAGAACTGACTCCCACAAATTGTCCTCTGACCTCTACACATATGCTATGACAACCAAAATTAAATTGTCAAATGAATACAACCTCTGTGCAACCAGCAAGCTAGTGCTGTGGATATAGCTCTGTATAAATAAGCATTGATTGGCCGGTAGCCAGACAGGAAGTATAGGGGGGACTAACAGAGAGGAGAATTGAGGGAACAGGGAGGCAGAGAGGGAGACTGCCTGGAGCCGCCAGGACAAGCAAGATGTTAGGTATCAGTAAGCCATGAGCCACGTGGTAAAGTATAGATTAATAGAAATGGGCTAAATATAAGAGTAAGAGCTAGACAATGATAGTCCTGAGCTAATGGCCAAGCAGTTTAAATAATGTGTCTGTGTGTTTATTTTATAAGTGGGCTCCGGGACTGGCGAGACTTGGTGGGACTTAGAGAGAAAAGCTCTCCAGCTACAAGCTAGTCTTCCCTGTTTGAAAAGTTTGGCTTTCTAAGGACTATAGCACACAGTTCAGACCCTTTAACTCTGGCTAGGAGTTAAGTGAAGGTGTGTTAATGGGTCATGCTTATTAATGTTGCCTCCAGCATAGCAGGTTACCCTGGTAAATATTGACCACCAATTAGGCTCCATTACCATACAAAATAAGACAACCCTGACTACAGCTGGTCACTAGACCCATCCCCATATCAAAGAACATGCCTCTAACAGGCAGCTCAATGTAGCTGGAGTCCCCTGTGCTTTTATCAGGAAAAGGCTCAATCTGCCAGGTGGGCAAGATGACCCTGGGAAACTATTCAAACAGAACAACATTGGTGTACTTAAATAATTGTGGCAATGTCTTTACCATATAAATCTCCCAACTGCCCAAGTGGCCAGACTTGCTGTTTCCTGTCTCTGTTAAAGTTGCTCTAAGTGTAACCTGGTGCTAGAATCCAAAAGAGATTTAAGGTTAACAGTGTGTGTGGAATATATATGCCTAAGGTCTACATAAGCTGGTAGAATTATCTGCTTGAGGCTGGTTCCTTTTTCTTTACTAGTCAGAACTAGTCACATACTTGGAAAAGCTAAGGAGCCTTTTCCTTTATTAATCTTTAAGTGTGAGGAGTAATTTCTCACTGCTAATGCATGTCAGTTCTGTGCTACAACCATAAAATAATTTACAATGTGAATGCTTCCTCCAGAAATCAGGCCATGAGCATCCTGATGCGAACACTTTGACTCTCGCTATCAGAGACGTGGGGAGTGCAAGAGGAGCTTTAAGAGTGAACTGGCCCAGTCGAGCCAGAACTAACCCGAAGAAATGGCCGTGGAACAATCAGCAAATGCCAGGATGCCTAGGACATGTGTCCCACACAGCTACAGAGCCGCATGGGTTCCAGCTGAGGGAGTTGAGGGAAGCTAGATTAATAATGCTAAAACAGGGTGAAATTTTTCTCTTTCAAGTTTTTATCGTACTGGATTTAGTTTCATTTAATGCTTAGTGACTCTGAGCTGGGCATTCTTTCTTCACGTTTTATTTTCTTTAGACAGTGTCTCGCAATGTAGCCCTGGCTGGCCTCTCACACGTGGGGATCCACATGCCTCTGCGTCCTGAGTACAGGGATGTACAAGCACACACCACCATGCCCAGCTTTTGGTCACTACTTCTGTCCTTCCGGAAAGAGTTAGAAATTGAGGCCTGCAGGAGAGAGGTCTCTTCCTTCTACTTGGAACATCCTTCCCTGCAGCTCCTTCCTCTGTTGGCCTAAATATTAATTATATTTAAGTGAATGTCTATTCAAATGGTCCTTCCTCCATAAGCTGTGACTAGCTTTTATGGTTTTTCAGTAACCATTTTAAGCGGCATCTAGTAGTATCAAAGGACTCCAAGAGGCTCTAGGGACACAAATAATGAGACAGCCACAGTGCTTGCTTATGTATTTTAGCACACAACTGGACAGCAAGAGGCACTCAACAATAGTCACATCGTCATTCACAGCTAGGATGTATGACAGAGGCAAAGCACTTTACTGTCTCCATATGAATCCACACCTCTCTCCTCCTCTGTAACATTTATATTGTGCTTTGTGTTTGTTTTTATTCCGAATTATCATGGGCAGAAGGCATGGAGAAATCGTTAATACTTATTTATAGTCTGCATACTTAAATAATCAAAAAGACTTGTCCCCAAATACTAAATTGATGATATGACTTGAACTTGGAACCTAAATCTCACTTCCTTCTCAGCCAAGCACTTCCAAGAAATGGCAATGAGTCTAAATGTGGGCCTGCTCCACAAGTACTGATAAAAAAAGAACTAACTTACATGTGTACTTCATAAAACTATTTTTATATAACATAAAAATTTATGTACATACAGATATCATATAATATGTGTATTATTAACATAACAGACATAGAAAGAGATGCTAATTAATGACTCATATTTCTTACTTATTCTAATTACCGTTTTAGGAACAGATCTACTCTTCCAAGGGACTCATTTTAAGCTGACCTTGATAATAGCCTGGTTTACTGAAGGGAGTTAGCACCATCTAGAATACAAAAACCATCAATACATGAGGATGGCAAGAAAACAGTTCCTAAAACAATGTAAACTAAGAAAAATTCACAATACAGAAGGTGTCTTCTTAATTTCTACTGGACTCTGACAGACATTAGCCACTAGAACTACATTTGCTTTTCGCAAACCAAGCATTATGAACATTTAAAATTTATGCCAGGTGACTGGAAAGATGGCTCAGCGATTAAAAGCACGGGCTGCTCTTCCAGAGGACCTGGGTTCAATTCCCAGCAACCACATGACAGCTCATAACTCTCTGTAACTCCAGTTCCAGGGGATCTGACACCCTCACAGACATATATGCAGGCAAAGAACAAATACTCATAAAATACAAATAAGTAAATCATAAAAATTGCCAGGAATGTTCCAGTTTGGAATATTCACAAAGGCAATCTGCTACGTTGGGGGCAACATTAACAAGCATGATCCATTCACACACTTTCCCTTAACTCGCAGCCAGAGTTAAAGGGTCTGAACTGCATGCTCTCAGCCTCACAAAGTCAAACAGGGAAGACTAGCTTGCTGGCTGCACAGGGACGGGTTCACTGGAGAAGCTGGCACATTAATGTCCACAGGCGAGGCTCAGATTTGAACAAACAAGGGAACTGAGAATGGTGGGAGACTGTCTTAGGGTCAGGAGTGCCAGGATGTCTCTAAACTACTGCAGCTTTTTAAAAATTGGCCATTTTTCTTTATAATCTTTTTATTCTATTAAAATCTACTGAAACACTATTTAGTTTTTGGTCATATTCCCCTACAAGATGGTAATGAGCTTTGGCCTGGATGTGAACATGGATTTAATTGAAAAAATTGGTATGTGAGTCCACTTATTCCAGTTAATAACTGCTATTGGTCTAGACAACTACAAACACAACTATTTTTCCTCTAGTTTTAAACAAAGTGGAATTTAATAAAATAATATTCTAATTATAAAACAAACTTTGGTCATTGTGTCATACTTGTTGCTGGTGAATGAGAAGCACTGTGAAAAGAGTTGGTCCTTTTGTATTGCATCTTGGCATAAAAAGATTAATTCATCTACCTTTCCCCTCTGCATTTAAAGATCAAGTCATGCTGCCTATCTATAAAAGGCACTGAGTTATAGATTAATCAGAGATTAGAATGTAGACTTGGGGTCTTGTGTTGAATCACTAGCAGTGGGCAAGAAAAAAAAGCAGGTGTTTACAGGTTTATATCGAAGATAAATCTAAAATGACAAAACAGAAAGGATATAGCTCATAAAAATTAGCTGCTAATGTTTCAACTATACTGTAAACATTTTAGTATAGCCAAATAAATATATATATAATTCTTTTTGTTTGTTTGTTTGTTTGGTTTTTTGAGGCAGGGTTTCCTCTGTGTAGCTTTGGAATCTATCATGGAACTTGCTCTGTAGAGCAGGCTGGCCTCAAACTCACAGAGATCCTTCTGCCTCTGCCTCCTGAGTGCTGGGATTAAAGGTGTGTACTGCCACTGCCCAGCAAATATATAAATCTTATGCAAGATCAATTCCTGTAATATTCTACAGTACTCCAATCAAACCCCTGCCCCCACTCCCAGGTCCTTCACTTGTAGCGCCTAAGAATATCTTCCCTTTGAGAGTCTTAACATAAACCACCTCTGCTTGAATTCTGAGGCCAATGAGTTACAATAAGGACGAGCCTTCAGAGCACAGCTAGGACACATACCTGAATTAAGGAAGAACTGAGGAGAATCACCATGAATGCCCACTGTGCCTGGTCCCAACGAGTCAGACAGGGTGTTCACAAAGGAAAACACTCCACTCATGATTCCAAAGCCCAAGCCAGAAACTAGAGAGGAAGAAAACACCGTTAACCCCTTTTCCTGTTATGAGTTCAGTTCAAATCTAATTTGCAAGGACTGGGGAATACTATTTCATTGCAGGGAAAAGGGTACACCTGCTGTTGCTGAAGGACCAGACAGCCAGCTCTGGAAAGCTAAGTGAGAAGGGAGAGGAGAAAAGGAAGGACAGGATGTAGCAGATCAATGAACAAGGCAGAGGCACAGAAGAAACTGGAGAGGAAAAAGAGGGTAATGTGATGAAGGCCCTGGCTTTGGTTTATTGTTGCCAGACTATGAGAGAGTAATTGTGATTGCAAGATGAGATCTCTGGGCCAGACTGAGCTAATTCTACATGGAGACCTAGATCCAGTGTGTGTGTGTGTGTGTGTGTGTGTGTGTGTGTGTGTGTGTGTGTGTGTGTGTGTGTGTGTGTGTGTGCGCGCGCGCGCGCGCTCTGCAGGTATTGGTTCCCCTAGAATTAGAGTTCCAGGTGGTTGTGAGCCATTATCTGGGTCCTGGGTACTGAATTCAGGTCCTCTGCGAGAGCAATAGGTGCTCTTAACTGCTGAGTCACCTCTTCAGGACTTCTATTATTTCTCTTCATGACACCACAGGGTCTAACTTACCATAGGCCAACAGTCGCATTGAGGGTGTTGTCTCCTCAGGGTTTATGCTTTTCAAACCCTCATTGGCTGTTCTAAAAGAAAAACACATTTTTTATTTGTTTGTTTATTTTTTTATTTTTGCTTTTCGAGACAAGATTTCTCTGTGTGGCTTTGGAGCCTGTCCTGGATCTTGCTCTATAGACCAAGCTGGCCTCAAACTCACAGAGATCCACCTGCCTCTGCTTCCCGAGTACTGGGATTAAAGACATGTGCCACCACCAACTGACACAATTTTTTTTAAAAAAAGAAATAGCTGCATATAGGGCAAGTCACAGAACCCTTCAAACCTAGATTCTTAGTGAGGCTTCTGATCAGGTTACACTCCAGTTTGCAGTCAGAATCAATTTAAGTGAAACCCAGCACATTTTTAATAACTCAAGTCAAATTAAATATCTACCAACCTCATCTAGTTGATGTCTCCATAAAAGGAAAAATAAAAAATATTAGTAACAAGCCAACAGGGATTAAATTCAATGGGAATAATAGCAATGTTTTAATTTCTGAGATCAACAAATATTTATCTCATTAGCCTGAGGGATCTATCACTCTGAATTTTCTTCTTCCCAAAGTCTTATATCTTTATCTCCAACTTAGTGGCATTCTGTTGTATATTTCACTATGGTTACATTCTCCTATCCGTTCTACTTCCCAGTCCAAAGAACCAAAATCATTCTCATCCTTCTAACAGCAGTTTTTTTAGTGTAGTAACTAAGCTCATGCCTCACACGTGCTAAGAATACAATCACTCAGTGACACCTGTAGCCTGCCCCCAACTTTTCCCATTCCTCCCCATTGTAATTTATTAAAGTAGACGATATAGTGAGGAGCTAAATTCTCATGTTGGTACTTAATCATGAGGTCTTTTGATTCTAAAATAGTTTACTATTTGATTCACATTCCCAATTCAGAAGCACATGAAGTCTGATGTTTTTATAGTATCCTGTATGAAATTCTGCCTTTAGAATAGACTATAAATACTTAAATGAAAAAACAAATACTTCTCAGTAATAAATCAACCCAGAGTGATCAGATCCATACTTCTGTTATGGCCAGTTCACAAATGTACCAAGAATCTGCCTCTGCCCCCTACCCTATTGTTATGCAGACGTATTAGGAACACTAGCTGTGATTTGTTATACTACTGTCTCTTTTACTAATCCCTGTTGGCCAGAAACTCTGCAACCATTTACAAGCCAACTGAAAGGATATTTAAATTATACATACTGTAAAGTATGTCTACAAAAGAACCAAAATACTTTGGAATGACTTGTCGGCCAGTGCTGAAACAGAAGGAGGTGAGATGAACTGTAAGAACAGACAAGTTAACCAGAACACACTTATTTCTCAGACATTGCATTAATTTAAACTTCAGGGAAGCCAGGTGTGGTGGCTCATGTCTGCAATCTTAGCACTTGGGAGGCTGAGGCAGGAGGACTTCTGAATGTTCGGGGTCAGCCTGGGCTATACAGTGAAACTCTACTCAAAAGACCAATGTAAAATGAAATTTAAAATCTCAAGGAACACATACATAGTTATTACTGTTGGTCTATTCAATACATAATACAGAATCACTGCACAAATATAAATGTCACTGATTATATTTGGTAATGTAGAATTCAATCAAAATAGCCATGTGAATAGTGAAAAGGATCCTCTGCTTCTCTAGAATCAAAAGGAACAATTTGCAATTTCAGTGTTGTCCATTTGGAAGCACTGTTTGGCAGGAAGGATGTGTGTGACTCAGATATTTATGTGACTGTCTTCTTATTTCTCCAGAGCATCAACCAACTAAATTGTACAATTTTCCTTAATAAACAAATCTACCTGTCAGAAAAATTCTGTTAAAGGTTAGTTCAACTTTATGAGTTATATAATAGCAATAATCTACAGCAACAAATGTACATATATAGCTTAATTGATAAATTTGGGAGGATTTCTGTTTTGTGTAAGATGTTTTCTCAGTTGGATACACTGTGGTACTGCAATCAGTAATATCTTAAGTTTCTAGGCATGGTAGCCCATGTCAGAAATACCAGCAAGGTCAGAAGTTCAAGGTCATTCTCAACTACATACTGAGTTGGAAGCCATGTGGGGATACATGAGACCTCTACTTCTAAAATAACTTTTAAACTTTTAAAATAAAGCAAAACCACAGAAAACCTCAAATGGAGTATTTCTATTCAGATCCCTTGATAATCTCCCTCTCATCTGCACACTCAAAAAGAATAAATGAGCCAGAGGTGGTGGCGCACCTCTTTAATCCCAGCATGTAGGAGACAGAGGCAGTTGGATCCCTGGGAGTTCAAGGCTGGCCTGGCTTCTATAGCAAGTTCCAGGCCAGTCAGGGTTACATGATATGTTGGATCATAAAAATAAATAAACAGATAAATAAATAAACAAATAAGAAATAAGAAGCCGGGCGGTGGTGGCGCACGCCTTTAATCCCAGCACTCGGAAGGCAGAGCAAGGTGGATCTCTGTGAGTTCAAGGCCAGCCTGGACTACCAAGTGAGTTCCAGGAAAGGCGCAAAGCTACACAGAGAAACCCTGTCTCGAAAAACCAAAAAAAAAAAAAAAAAAAAAAAAAAATAAGAAAATAATTTATCAATAGTTTCAAAAAATTTATATTATAAAAATTGGAACTTTTAATTGTGGGAATCTGGTAACAAATGTAACAGAGTTTATGCTTCAGTAACCAGAAGAGACATCTGCGTAGCAGAGTCAGTGTTCATCAAGAACTTGGAAACTCATCACATTTTGTACTTTCTCACTTCCTAATGTCAACAGTGAACTGTCAGTGTTGCAACATTTCCTCTCACAAACTCTGTAACTCGGAATGAGGAAGTGTATTCAACTTTTGACTTCATGTATTTAAGATATTTGGAGTTTTTCTCTTGGTTTATTTGTTGGTTTGGTTTTTGAGATGGTCTCATGTAACTGGCTGGCTTCAATATCATTATGGAGCTAAGATTACAGGTGTGAACCACCATGCCCATTTTATTAGATCCTGGGATGGAGCCCAGGGCTTCCTGTTTGATAGGCAACTACTCTCCAGCTGAGTTACATCTGTAGCCCCTAATATACCACTTTAAAAAATTTAAAAAAGAGTGACACTTCTTTAAAAAAAAAAAAAAAAAAAAAAAAAAAAAAGCAAAAACCAACAACATCCAAAAACTGTGCTGATCTGGGCTGGAGAGATGACTCAGTGGTTAAGTGCATGGACTGCTCTTCTAGAGGACCTGGGTTCAATTCCCAGCCCCACATGGCAGTTCACAACTGTCTGTAAATCCAGTTTCAGGAGACCTAGTATCTTCATACCAATGCAGATTTAAAAAAAAAGAAACTGTAGCAGGGTAGGGGAGGTATAGGTCGGTGGGGGAGGGGCAAACAAAACCCATAACAGTGGTTATCTTAGCTTTTTTTCTTTTCCGTAAACATAAGATTTTTCTAAACTCACCAAATATGTATTTGTATTATAATGAAACTGAATTATGTTACAAAACTTTCAATCCAAGCAAAATTAATTCTATATAGGCATTGCACAGCAGTTTTAGGCAACAGTTACCAAAGACATCTGTTTTAGGTAATGAATGGTTATATTTTAGGCTACATAACTTAGAATGTTTTAATATTTATATGTTATATGGAAACATATAAAACACTTGTGGCCACATGCCAATTTCTTACTCTTCGAGGCCTGGTCATGCTGGCAGTTACAATTCACTCACCAAACAAACATAAACAAAACATTCTTACATCGTGAATATATTAATTTAGAAGTTTGGTCAACTTCCACATTCTGTGCTACAGAATTCATGAGAGGAAATATTGTAGCACCAGTAGTTCTCACTATTACTATTCATTCATTAATCCATTCAGAGTGAAGTAACTATTCCTGACTCATGAAAAAAGTTATTTGACTGCAATGGTTTAGAAAATGGGTGCAATGCCCGGTGGTGGCGGCGGCAGCGGCGGCGGCGGCACATGCCTTTAATCCCAGCATTCGGGAAGCAGAGGCAGGCGGATCTCTGTGAGTTTGAGGCCAGCCTGGTCTCCAAAGCGAGTTCCAGGAAAGGCGCAAAGCTACACAGAGAAACCCTGTCTTGAAAAACCAAAAAGAAAAAAGAAAGAAAAAGAAAAAGAAAATGGGTGCAAATACAAATACTAAACATTTTAATCTTGGAAGCAAATTCAGGCAGCAAAACTCTGACTAAGGCAGTTCCTTAAACTAAAAAGCTCAATTTTTGACAAAACCTATTTTTGGCAGTGGGATATTTAAGCAAAATTTGATTAAAGCCAAATCTTTGTTTTAATACAGTATAGCATAAGATATTAATTTAAATGTATCCACTTACATGTTAGTAAGTGCTATAAAAATTGTCAAAATTCTCAAGCTTGCTTTAACACAGTTATATAATATTAAACAGTAGTAAATCCTCTGGGAATTTGAAAAGTTTGGTTTTGTTTGTTGGGGATTTTTTTGTTTTTGTTTTTGCTTTTTACATAGGATCTCATGTTAATCAAGTAAGCTTTAACTTGGAAGTACTAAAGGTACCTTTGAACTCCTGATCCTCTCAGCCCCATCTCCCAAGTACTAGAATTACAGATTAGGCATGACAGGAAATTTTCGTAGAATATACCAAAAGCTTATTAACTATGAATTCTGCAATGCAAACACAGACATCTATTAATGCATGTTTCTCTGATTCACTGTTTGCAATTTTCCCAAACCTCCTTTCAGAAGAACAAGAATAATTTCCCTAGGAGGCCAAAGAGGTTTCTCTGAACTTCCTAGCTGATTGCCTGCAAAACGTCAGGATTCCTTCTTCACATGGTGCCATTCTCCTACTGCCCTCATTCAAAATGAGAACCTACTTTAAGTTTATAGTCTTTCAGGAACTCTGATTGGTGCCGAGGGAAGGCTGTTGCTTCCAGTGAAAAACTGAAGAGACGGCAGGGAAAACCAGCAGGTACCATCTAAATCTTGGCACTCTGATGAAGGTCAGGTATTGAAACAAGAGGTTACTAAACCCATGTCCCAAACTGTAATAGTATTACAAATGAAGGTTTTTCAAAATTAAAACCATCATCTAAATGTGCAAAGGCAACAGGAGCCAGTGATGATGCTGATAGAAAACTTAGTCCCCAATGGGGCTGGGTTATGTAGAAAACAATGTCTGGTCAAGGGTGCTGCTTAGATCACACTGCAGTACAAGCATCTGGTGAAAAACAGGCAACGACAAAAGGAGGCATGTCCACTGCCAAACGAGGAAAGGGCTTAGAAGCCACAACCATGCCTTTGGAGGTTCCTGTGAAGAACGGAGGTGTGCTGAGACTTGACAGGGACCCTATGACAATCACCATGGCACAGGCCAAAAGTGGAACCATTTTGATTACCCTCATAATAATATACAGTTAAAAATTTAGATTGTAGATTGAAGGTTAGGGGTGTGAACTGTTTGCCTCTCAAGTGCAAGATCCTGGCCTCAACCACTAGTACTTTAAAATAACAACAACAATAAATCAAATCTTAGGATGGTAGTAACTAACTTCTGCATATCAGAAACATTCAACATAATTAAATGTCCTCCCTGTAAAAATTTAAACGTTACTTTTTGTTTCTTTGAAAGTTCTGGGCTCAAGGTCTTTTCTTCTGAGTAGCAGGGACTACTGGCTGGTGGTCACCATGACCAGCTTTAAATGTTACTTTTTTCCTCTCTTTGCTTTTTTTCTTTTCTTTCATTTTTTCTTAAACAATACTGAGGAATGAAAACCACCAGGGCTCTGAGCATGCTGGCATGGGCTCTACCAACTAAGCTGCATTCCCAGTTCTTAACATTCCTTTCAATATTTACTTTAAGTTTTCCCCAGAGACTAGCAATTGCAATTTTAAACCTTTTCAAAAATATATCTTTTTAAAGTTACATTTATTTTTTATTTTCTGTGTGTGCATGCAGGTGAGCACATTAATGCTAGAGTGTATATATACATGTAAAGGTCAGAAGGCAACTTGAGGGAGTCCTTTCTCTTCTCCTACGTTTATATGGATCCAGAGCTTGAACTCAGCTCATCAGGCTTGCTGGCAAGCACCTTTACCCACAGGACTATCATCTGCCAGGCACCCAAAAGCTATGGTTTTTGCTTCTAAGCAATGGCTTCCTGGTTTTCAATTTGTAACTTAAATTGCTTCATTATAAAAAGGGAATCTAATATCTATTAGTAAAGGCAAAATGTTTTTTTTTAATCCAGAATAATAACATATTAGGAAATCAAATTACCAGAAGCCTATTCAAGGTGCTGTTCCTGAGATTCACTTTTATCTATGAAATCCATGGAGAGTCTCATGGGCAGAAATGAAAACAAGACAGCATATTTATCACTCCACTGAGCTTTACCACACAAGCGAAGCTAATCTCATGACTTACAAAAACAACATGGAGTTCCAAGTACATCTGAGATCCTCATGGGTCTGACCGATGACCACATCCTATCCCCAAAAGGGAGCTCATGTCTTGGGCTTTTTAAAAAAAAAAAATGTACTTTGCAGACTTGAAACTAAAGAAAATGTTTAAAAAATGGATCTTTTTTTCTCACTAAGTCAAAACAATGGAAGCATAATCTCTATAAGAATAATTTATTTCAGGTGGTAAGAGGGAAACATGAAGTCCCAATGGGAAGGCTCTTTGTTGTTTCAGTAATTATTTCTCTGGGTTATTTGTTTCAAGGTACTTCTCATCTTCTATTTGTTCATTCATTTCTTGCTAGTTTCCTCCCATCAAAAGCTCCAGGAGGTCTGACCTCCCCCTTTCTCTGTTTTTTTGAGACAGGTCTCACTATACTCTGTAGACCAGGCTGACCTCCAACTCACAGAGATCCACCTGCCTCTGCCTCCTGAGAGCTGGGATTAAAGGCGTGTGCCGCCAGAGCTTTTCTGTATCTCCAGTTTCTACAAAGTGCCTCGCATTGGGCAAATTATCAAGAAACATTTTTGAAAGGAAGGAGACAAAAGAGAAAAGAAAAAGGAAGGGTATGAGGGCAGGCAGGCAAGCCAGGCCAGAAGTTTAAATACTCTATGTTTTCAAGCTAGAAATGGACCAATCACCAAATCACAACTCAAGTCTAACTGGGAAAATAAAGCAAACATTTAACTTACTTTAACAGCCTATAATACGCAAACCTAAACAGTTCTTGGAAACAGACAGAGAGCAACACTCCGAAGATGAGCAGGTACTTCTGTGTTGGTCCATCTCTGTTGTCAGTGATGACTCTCACTAGGTACCAAAAAACAGATGAAAGCAGAAGAGACACCAACCAGAAGAAAGCTCTGGAATGTAGAAGAAAAAAAAGCCACAAGTTAACAGAAGCACAAGATTAATAATGACTTTAAATCTGCTGGAAAAGGAACAAAGATCTTGATTTTTTTTTTTAATTGGGAAAAAAGTCCTTGAAGTGGCGTTCTGGATCATCAGTTGCTGATCAATCTCTCCTAGTGAGAAAATAGTCCAAGAGGAATGTCAGATGTGCTCAACAAGAACGTGCTGAGTGACCCTGTCAGGTGCACACCAAGACACTGTCTGCCAAGGACTGGCCAAGAGGAACTCGGTTGCTGACTATTTTTCTAAGCGATGTTTTTCCTTTTTGAAAAACACTGGTTTTATATATATATAACCAGTGACCATTGCAATTTTCATAGTCTCAAAATTCTCCAGAAACTATGGATTTAATGGCTAACTATCTGTACAGATAAGTGTCTTTTTCTGACAGAAAACAAATACTTAAACCTGCATTCATAGTGTGCACCGTGTAAAGTTCAGAAGTTGCAAACCCGTGCTCTGGTGGTGTTGTTTTCCAGGCCCGGTTCTGACAACGCTCCTGTGGATTTTAATGACGACAGCAAGCTTTATAAGCCATCGGATCAACAGACTCTATTGTTTTTAAATTACAATAGCGAAGGAGCGCTGTTCAGTAAGTCAAAAAACAGCTCAGAAAGGCGGGAGTCCCTGGCCTAGCTAGCTGGCCTGGTGCCAAGTCCCAGAAACTCTCAGCAGGTGCAGAGAGACCAAGACCACGTTCGCCAGCAGAGTTCGGTATTTACCAAGCTCCCAGGACGACATGGCCTTGTCAGGTGTTGCTGCGTTTTCTCATGCTTCCACCCTCCGCTGCACCCCAATCATTACCCAGGGGTCTACAAGAAAAATCTGAGCCCAAGCCCCTCACAGGCTTTCTGAGTCCGAGGATGGGGGCTGGGGAGGGGTGGGCCACTGACCCCCAGGTGACTTTAATGACAGAGGGTGGGAACCACTGGGTGAAATGAGACTCCTGTGGAAAGGCGAAGGCTCCACACACGAATGGATCCAAGCGTCCCCACACTTAGTCCACAGAAGCCTAGATGCGCAGGGCGCGCCTGCTCAGCCTGCCCTTCTCCTCAGACCCTGGCAGGAGAGGAGGAGCCCCCGCTCCTTTCAGCCCTGGCAGTCCCACAGGCTGGAGACAGTGGGGGGTGGTGATCCCCGAGTTCATGGGAACCCCGGCGCGGGAGGGGACCCGCTGCGTCAAGGACCGGGGGCAGTCTCACCCGGCTATGAGGAAGATGACGCGCAAAGGGTCGGTGGCGATGGTGAAGACGTAGAGAGCGAGCGCGGGCCCGAAGGCGATGAAGGCGCAACCGAAGAACACGGCCGCCGTCATGGCGACCGCCGAAGCCAGTCCCGGAAGCCCGAGGGGACCCGAGGTGCGCGGGGCGCAGTCTTAGCGGGTTGCCGGGTGCTCTGTGCTCAGTCAGGGCAGGAGGCGGGGCCTCGAGATGCTCTGCTGCGAGGCAGAGCGGTGGGCGGGGCGGAGCTCGGAGGGCGGGGACTTGAGGTGACCCTAAATTTGTCAGTGCGGAGGGCGGGGCCGAGCCCGGGAGGCGGGGCCTCGAGCTGCTCCGCAGCAAGGCAGAGCAGGAGGGCGGGACGGAGCTCGGGAGAAGGAGGCTGGAGATGCTCAGCTCTCTTTGGTAGACCCGGCAGAGGCCGAACTCCGGAGCTAGTTCGGGAGGTGCTCCAGATGCTGAGTGAGGGGCTAGGGAGGCGGTTTCTTGAGAGGCTCAAGTGCCTTCAGAGCCTGTGCCGGGGCTTCGAGAGGCTTCATAAGCTACTAAAGCGGCGATTCCTCGAGGGTCTCCGCGGTCAGAACCCGTGCGGGGCGTCTAGGGGATCTGAAGTCTTCAGCGCAGGGGGCCCGGCCTCAAGGGGCTTAACATGCTGTCAAGGGCAGGGCTGTGCTCCTGGAAGGCTTAGAGTGCTGTCAGAGTGGGCGCGCGGCCTGGAAGGGTTCAGTGTGCTGGCATGCAAGGGCAGGGGCGTGCCGGGGTGGGGTGGGAGGCGACGGTGAGGGTTTCCTCGAGGTTTTCTGGAGCAAAGAAAGTTGCGGCATGGCTGAGACAGCTTTTGGATGTGGAGCGATCCAGAGCCTGGACCTCCGAGGGGCGATGAGTTGCATGCACCAAGCCTCAGACCTGGCAGCACTGCAGATCCTTATTCCAAAGCGTGGTTCACTGGGATCTTAAAGATGTGCTCAGAGTCCTCTTCCCCATAGATGTACATTGACACTGGTGCCAGCTGGCTGTGAGGTGGCCTAGGGGAGGTTAGTAGCACACTTTTGTGCTGCAGGTCAACTGAAGTAAACAGCAGGACAGAGGCAAGGTTCCTTTAAAATCAATCAATCTATCTATCTATCTACCTACCTATCTATACATATATATTTTAAAGGACATTTTTCCGTATGCATAGTTGCAGGAACATCATGCACCATCATACATTAAAAAAAAAAATCCAGATCGGATTGGTATGACCCAGGTGATGGAATTGTTCCCGATGGAAAAGGGATGAAATAGTGATGAACTTTTCTGACAAGCTGGTTTCCTTACCAGTAACCTCTTATTTTTGAAAAATAAAGTTGTTTTTGAAGGCATTCTCTAACTCTGTCTGAATTTAAAATTCAGGACAAACAGCCACAGCTGTGTTAAAGATTCTACAAAGTTGATACTAATTACAACTGTGTAGTTATGGAGAGTTGTAAATATTGTAGACACAGAGACAAATGATCTTGGACTATCTAGCCCCTTAATAGCTATCTATTGCCCACTTCTGTATCAGCCCTAAAGTCCTTGTAACTATCACATGACATTTTTTTTGAACATATTAACTACTAGCCTCCACCAACCCAAAAGCTAAGAAGGTCATCAGATCACATCTGAGACCTGTAGCAGAGACTTCCCTGTTTTGCTGTGTATCTGGAAGGGGCCTTGATTTGATACTTTTATTTTGGAACTACGAAAACTTCATGTGCTCATTTCCATGTTGGAACACAGTATTTGGGGCAATCTTCCCAGGCAAAGATCACTCAGATTTGGCTCCAGAATAAACAGCTGTTTATACCCTGTGAAATGAGAGCTGTGTTTTGCTTGGACATCCCTATAGCAACAATAACATCACCTTGCTATGTGCTCCTCTAACACAAGTTCATTTCACTGGCTCATCTGTCTTCCTATTTAAATGTTAAACTTCCAGAGGCAGAGACTTTGTTATTTTCCAGTGCCTAGAAGAAATCGCTAAACTACTTTTTCAAGGGATAGAATAATTTCATTTTAGAAATGAAACTTAGAAGCATCTGAAATCACCTATTAATTTAATAATGTCTGAGAGGTTTTAAAACAAAGATTGTAAAGTTCCCTGGTCATTCCTATTTAAGATATAGCTTTATTCATGTTAAGTGAGAATAATATCTCATGAGTTATCTCGAGGACCAAACCTGGCACACCTATACATTCATTAATGTCCACTGCCATAGTCTGAGTGTGAGCTGTCCCTTCAGGCATTGTGTTGGAACACTTAGTCCCCAACTGGTGGCACTGTTTGTGAAGGTTGTGGAATCTTCAGGAGACAGCGCACCGATGGAGGAAGTGGGTAGGGGTGGGCCTTGAGGTTTTGTAACCCAGTCCCACTGCCTGTTCATCATTCGCTTCCTGATTGTGGGTGCAATGTGACCAGCTGCTTCCTTTCCTGCTGCTCGGCCTCCCCAACCCTGCTGAACTGTCAGCCAGAATAAATCCTCCCTGTCTGAATGCTTGTCAGGCAGTTTACCACAGCAGTGAGAAAAGTAACTAACACCTCCATCACAGAGAGTTCTTGGAAAGCAGCAGTGAAGACAGACCAATAGAAAAAGTTGGGAGCATTTTACTTATCAATTAAGAAAATGGTTCTTTATTTCTTATAGAAATTGTCATCTTTGCTACCTTAAACAGTTACATGTTCAACCCATTTATTCCAATGAATACTTTGTCTTTTAAAAAATTATTATTATTATTATTATTATATTAATTATTTTGAAACAGAGTCTCACTATGTAGCTCTGGCTGGCCTGGAACTCACTATGAAGACTAGGCCGGCTTTGAACTCATAAAGATCCTGCCTGCCTCTATCTCCTTAGTGCTGTGATTAAAGGTATGTGCCACCATACTCAGCCCCATTTTTAACTATGTGTAGGTGTGTGTGTCTGCATGTGGGTATGTGTACATGAGGGTGGGTACCCATGGAGGCCAGAGGTATCTGACCTCCTGGGACTGGAATTACAGATGGTTGTGAGCCACCTGTGGGTTCCAGGAACCAAACATGTGTCCTCTGGGAGAATAGCAAGTACTCTTAACAGCCAAGCCATGGTTCCAGCCTGGAATACTTCATTTTTAAACTGTCTCATCCTGTCAAAACTGATGTGCAAACAATAGTGCAGGGTGACTTGCCATCAGGTAAGAATGTTTTAGTAACCTAGAATCAAAGTTATCAATAAAATTTGGCTACTTCAGCTCCAAGCAGAAGTATCTCCACAGAAGCATAATATACTTGTGTCTTTAATATAAATTATATTTTTCCTTTACATACCTTATTAAACTCTTGTTCTTTGAGACAAAGCCTCATTCTGTATTCCAGGTTGGCCTTGAACTTCCTATGTAACCCAGCTGGCCTGCTCAAGTTCCCCTGGTGCTAGGATTATAGGCATGAGTCATTCTGCCTTGTGAAAAAACTTCCTTTTGCCAAACTCTTGTACTCAGATTGAAAGCTAATTCAGCACGTTCAGGTTTACTGTGACTCCTACTCAGATGAAGACAGATTTAATATTCAGTTATAGCAACTGGTGTGTGTGTGTGTGTGTGTGTGTGTGTGTGTGTGTGTGTGTGTGTGTGTTTGAAATTTCTTCCTTGGCTTCAATATAAGATCCCCCCCCCATGTTTTAATGATTTCTTTACCCCCGTTTTTTTTTTCCGAGACAGGGTTTCTCTGTGTAGCTTTGCGCCATTCCTGGGACTCACTTGGTAGCCCAGGCTGGCCTCGAACTCACAGAGATTGGCCTGGCTCTGCCTCCCGAGTGCTGGGATTAAAGGTGTGCGCCACCCCCACCCCCCCGGCTTTACCCCCATTTTTAACCAGTACCTACATTTCTTTATTAAGCTACTTCAAACGTTTCAAAAGCACAGTAAAGCCTGTATGGTGGTACATATCTGTAATCACAACACTTGGAAGATAGCAAGAGGAGGTAAGACCTTGTCTGAAGAGAGGGAGAGAAATGAGAGCAAAACTTGAAAATAATTTTAATTACATTATTTATTTTTGAGTTAGTGTGTGCTCACGTATGCACGCACTTGCCATGGCATACACGTGGAAATCAGACAGAACTCTCCAGAATCATTCCTCTCCCTCCACTGTGGGGGGCCCAGACTCAAATTAGGTTGTTAGGCTTGACAGCAAGCATCTTTATCTGCTCTCTGGCCAAGAGCAAAATTTAAAAGCTCTCACCTCACTCTCTTCTGTGCCATGTTCACTTTGATGACTTCGGAAGATCATTCAGGCTTTTAAATTTTCTCAAATACCCACTATACTGAGGATTCAAAACTCAAGATCCAGTCCCCCTACTTCTTCAGGAGCTACAAGATTAGGGGCCAACTGAGTGACAACTAGACCGGTGACAG
This sequence comes from Peromyscus leucopus, assembly GCF_004664715.2. Lineage (NCBI taxonomy): Eukaryota > Metazoa > Chordata > Mammalia > Rodentia > Cricetidae > Peromyscus > Peromyscus leucopus. The sequence continues at coordinate 5,855,976 of NC_051069.1, read as the reverse complement.
CCAGTTATCCATCCCCACGAAGAAAAGAGGAGAACGTTTTCCCTCCAGGGCCTGGGATTGCTGGCAGAATTGCTGAGGAACACAGAGGATGGTACTGAGGACCAGAAATGGTGATGACTGAAAGACAGAAATCTAAGAGATGGGGGCTGGCGGGGGTAGAGATACATTTCAAACATGGATTAGTGGCAGGCTGCTGCTACACCAGATGTCCACAAATGTTCTGGTCAGAGCAGTACAAGCAGACACTAACAGATCTCGAGGTGTGTAAGTACACAAAGTGTCTTAGAGGATGAGACCAAGATGTTGGGGGAGGCTGGCTCCTTATAGGCAGCTTTGTGGTGGGGATCCCTCTCCAGGTCTCAGAAGCTGCTGACATTCCTTGGTTCACAGCCCTGCATCACATCACCTTTTCTTGCTTTCTGATATGTCCCTGTGTCCCTCTCATAGGGGGGTCATTGGGACTCCACTGGATCCATCGGATCACCCAGGATAGTCTCTCATCTGATGATTCTCACTTTGACCACATCTACAAAGCCTCTTTTGCCATATAAAGTAACTCAGGTTCCAGGGATTAGGACTTGGACATGGATGGTGGCATTCCTTGGCCTTAACACAGAAGTCATTTAAAAAACCATGAAAGAAGATGGAATTACTCTGGAGTCAGAATGCTGTCTGAAGTTAAGAGAAGAGAACATGTCTTGGACAGAGAGACTTAACAGGAAAGTTAGTCAAGACAAGGACGAAAACTTGTCACTACTTTGCCAATTAAGCTGTTGCAAACACAGTATCCAATGAGCTGGTGGGACAGAATCTAGACTGGTTAAGGAATAAGTGGAAAATAAACCAAGATGGTTACGTAAGGGCACTTGCCACGAGGCCTGATGACCTGAGTTAGATCCTGGAACCCACATGGCAGCAAAGAATGGATTCCCACAAGTCGTCCGATGATCTCCACACACACACATACACACACAAATAAATAAACGTATGAAAAGGAAACAGCTTTGAAAAGACTATAGACAAGTCTCATGTGTTGTACTTCTTCCTGGGACAGGCCTTACTGTGGAACTGCCTGGCCTCAGACTTGAGATCCTCTTCCCTCCTCCTGTTAGGATTGTACGGATGTCCACCACCACAGTGGACATGTGAAGTTTGCTAATAAAATTTCACAAATCCACCATGGTTTAAATCATACTGAAAAAAAAATCTGAAGAAACATTTTTAAAATGTGCGACTTCATCAAAGGAAATAATTAATGGAGGAAGATAAAGGCTACAGAAAGGGAAAATTCTTTGCTAGCCATACTTATGGAAGACAATATCTAGAATATACAAAGATAAAATTTAGGATACAAAAAGCTAAATAGGAACTCATAACAACCCAGTCAATAAATGGGCCAAAGAAATGAAATCTTCTCAAAAGATGAGGTACAAATGGCCCACAAAAGTTTCAAAAAGTGTTCAATCTATCAAAGAAATGCAAATGAAAACTACGTTGAGAAGACTATACTTTCAGGGATCATTTCCATAGTTCCTTGCCAGGGAAGTTTCTCTGACTGTGTAGAGGACCAAATTGCAACAAGGAGGTTGTGATGGCTATTCTAGGTTGTCACTTTAACATCTGGAAGACACTACAAGGCAGAAATGGAGGGCACACCTGTGAGAGATTCTTTTTGCTTGGGTGAATTCATTTCTAGTCTGGACCTTTTAAGTAGGAAGGCACACACCTTTGATCTGAATCCTGAGGTGGGAAGACACACACCTTTGATCTGGGCCACTCCTTCTGCTGGAAACCTATAGAAAGACATGGAAGAAGGAAACTTTTGCTCTTTGCCCATTTTCCCTCATCTTGCTAGCACATCCATTCCTTCACTGGCATTGGAGCCTTCTTTGGAATTCCAGCATGTACTGAAGACCAGCTGAGACATTAGGCTTGTGGACTGAGCAACCACTGGATTCTTGACTTTTCATTCACAGCCAGCCAATGTTGGATTAGCTGGACTGCAGCCTGTAAGTCATTCCAATAAATCCCCTTTAATAATATATTACATATTAATATATTGATATCTTAATAATTGTATATATGGAGGGAGGGTGGGAGGGAAGGAGAGAGAGAGAGATTCATTCTATAAGTTTTGTCACTCTAGAGAACCCTGACAAGTATAGAGGTGTACCTCATTGAGAGAAAGACCTCACTAGATAAAGACAGGCACAGCCCTGTCTGAAGTGTGAGAAATGTGGGAAGACACTGACCTCTGGGGCCACGCCGAGCATGAACCCAAGCCCGACTGTGACTATCCCTAGTCCTCAGGTATGTTCAGGCCCAACTGGGCCTGGTGGAGCTGAAAGCCACATGTTCAAGTAGTCTCAGGTTGTAGAAACCCTCCCTATTTGCTTAGGCACATGCTAGGCCTTGTAATCCTTCATGCCCTTAATAAACCTGAATCTTTGGGGGGGGGGAATAAACTACATTGAGATATCATCTTACCCCAGTCTGAGTAAAATCAGGATTCACACCTTTAGTTCTAGCACTCCTGAGGTAGAAGGCAAGGGGACTTCCATAAGTCTGAAGTACTATACAAGGCCAGTCAGCGCTACATAGTGAGACCATCTTAAAAAAAAATGCTGGCAGGGATGAAGAATGAGTACAAAAAGGAACTCTTATACACTGTGGTGGTAACGCCAACTATGGAAGTTAGTGTGGAGGTTCCTCAAAAAGTTTAAAGTAAAACTAAGTTTTAGATCTCTACAGTCAGGATGTGATTATAGCAAGATGTATATCCAGGGAAAACTCTCAGTTATGTCTTTAACATATGGAAATAAAGCAACTGTTTTGAAGATTAGACCTTAAGGGTTTTGGTAAATCTATAAGGGGATTTTCCACAGAAACAATGTCTTTGGTCCCCAGTAGCACCTTTTACATACACACCCCTGAATGTACTTAAGGATGGCACAGTTGTCAATGTCTGTGGTGTTGTGAAGTTCTTTAAGCCTCCATACCTAAGCAAGGGAACTGTAGGAACTACGAAGACCCTTCCAGTCATTTATAATGTTGGAGACATTGTTTGTTTCCGTGGGTTGAAGATCCAAGTATATAAAAACAAACTTCAGGCAATCAGCACCTATGGTTTTGCATCTTTGACGCTTGAGGGCGCCATAGGGTCTCCTGTCACACTGCGCACTTCAGGCACAAGCTTTAACTTCACTGCTCAGGACTACAGTATGGTAGAAGCCTTGCGGGCTTGGGCATCCACGCACCTTTCAGCATCTTCCACCTTACTGCAGCTTTCTGACGTCCAACCCATGCAGTACTGTGACCTGATCTGTCAGCTCCTGGGCAAAGCAGAAGTAGATGGAGCATCATTTCTTCTAAAGGTATGGGATGGCACCAGGACGAAGTTTCCCTCTTGGAGAGTCTGCATGCAAGACCTTGTTTTCGAAGGTGACTTAAGTCACATTCTGCGGCTACAGAATCTGGTGATAGACGTTGTAGTTTATGATAATCATGTCCAAATGGCAAAATCCCTGAAGATTGGAAGCTTCCTTAGAATCTATAGCCTCCATACCAAACTTCAACCAGTTAATTCAGAGTCCATCACTTCACTGATAAGGCTGGAGTTTCATCTTCATGGAGGGACCAGCTATGGTCGAGGGATCAGGGTCTTACCAGAAAGTAACCCTGATGTAGATCAGCTGAAAAGAGCTTTAGAATCTGTAGATTTGGCAGCCATTCAGCCCTCAGATAATACCTGTCAATCAGAAAATGAGGACAACTGTTTAACACCTTCAAGCTCTGAATCAGACTTGGTCTCACTGTACGAACTAGAAAGATGTCAGCAACTCTGTGCTACAACACTTATAGATCACCATTGTTTAGAGAAGACATCACTGTGTGCCATTTTGAAGCAAAGAGTTCCTCGACAATATCGAATCCTAGCAAAACTGAGATCATATGAACCCAAAAGACTTCTCCAGTCTGTTAAACTTCTTTGTCCTAAATGCCATTCATTGCAAGAAGTTCCATATGAGGAAAATGTGGATAAAATTTTGCAAGATGCTGCAACTAAAGCCCCAGAGAGCAAGCTGCAAGGTACATCGTTGTATGACTCGGAAGTCTGGACCACTGAAGGTCAAGGAGGACGGCAGGTCGCTGTCCATTTTGTGAAAAATGATGGCATTCTCCCTCTCTCAAATGAATGTCTGATTTTGATAGAAGGAGGTCGGCTTTGTGAAATCTCTAAATTGTCAAGCGTGTTTCACAGTGTCATCCCTGTGAGGTCTGGCCCTGAGGACCTGGAGCTCCTAGACCTTGCAGCACCATTCCTCATACGAGGAAAGATGTGTCACTATGGTTGTAAACAGTGTTCAAACTTGAAACCCATACAAAACCTAAGTACTATTTCTAATAAAAGAATATGGATTCCTTCCTCTGTGGCAGAAGTTCTAGGCATTGTTCCTCTGCAGTATGTGTTTGTTATGACTTTCACTTTTGATGATGGGACAGGAGTATTGGATGCTTACCTCAAGGATTCTGAGAAATTTTTCCAGATCCCAGCATCAGAAGTCCTCACTGATAACAACCTTCAGAGGAATCTGGAAAAGATCATGAATGTGATTTGTCCTCCAGGAATAAAAATTGATGCATACCCGTGGCTGGAGTGCCTCATCAAGTCCTACAGTGTCACAAGAGGAACGGAACAGCAAATATGTTACCAGATATTTGACACCATGGTTGCAGAAGACATCATCTAGTGCTGCTGTTCAGTGCAGTGTGTAGGGGATTTTACAGTCTTAGAAAAGGTTATGACTGTGATTCTCAGAACTCACTTTACTGATGTTAAATTAATTACCATTTTCACTATAATTTAAGTTCTTTTGTTCAGAAAGACATTTCTTGTGAATGTTAAAATACCTTTTTGCTCACCATGCCTAGGGTGACTGCTAGAATTACAAAATAAGGTCACACTTGGTGTGAAGGGACCAAATCTTCATTTCTTCTTTCAGTTCTTTGGGGGAGTTGTGTTGTTACTGGACATTTACCACCATGAGACACTTGATTCTATGCTCTCCACCCAACATCCCCTAATTAGTTTTCTTTTCCTGTCCTAAGTTTTATACCAGCAGCAGTTGATGTTAACGTGGGTGTAGATAAGGACACATTCTGTTCTTGAGTCTTTTGGCTTTCCTTGATAAAACAGTGTGGCTACTTGTCTTTCATCCTGTTCCATTTTACTTTATGTACAGAGGAATTGCTTAGCCAGTCCTGGGGAAGGAAGTCTTCCTGTACCTTCACACAGTTATCTGCTTAACTGAGTTTGACTTGAACAAGGGTTTGTCAGAGTGAGCTACAGTGTACTAAAGAGAATATTGTAGGAGGAGTGGCAGAATTGTTTTATTTGGTGCTTATGTTGCCCATTTTAGGATGAGTCTATCACTTTGAACCAGATGGTGTATTTGATTTCCACTTCTCTCTGTAAATATTAGTAGTTATTTCATCCCATATCAGTTAATGGGGTGATGAGGTTTAAGATTTTTCTGGCCGGGCAGTGGTGGCGCACGCCTTTAATCCCAGCACTCGGGAGGCAGAGCCAGGTGGATCTCTGTGAGTTCGAGGCCAGCCTGGGCTACCAAGTGAGTCCCAGGAAAGGTGCAAAGCTACACAGAGAAACCCTGTCTCGAAAAGCCAAAAAAAAAAAAAAAAAAAAAAAAAAAAAAAAAAAGATTTTTCTGCTTCAGCTGTATTATCTCTTTCAATAGCCTTATGTAAAAATGTTCCTACATTGCAATAGAATGGTATGCTTTTTAACTCAATGATGTTTATTGAATTTAAAATAAGTCGTCAGTCACTTTTGCACAAACATGTACATATGTGTATATATGCATTTGTGTATTTGCTAAAGACTGAGGAGTAACAAATCTGTGCAGCTTATAAAATAATAAATAAATAAATGTAAAAAAAAAAAAAAAAAAAAAAAAAAAAAAAAAGTTTAAAGTAGCTTCCAAATGACCGAGCTAACTGAAGGCCTCTAAGTCAATATATCACAGAGACACTTGCATATCAATGTTTATTGCAGCACTATTCATAGTAAGTTAGTCATCAAACCAACCTAGGTGTCTAACTACAGAGGAATGGATAGAGAAAATGTGGCATATACACATAATGGAATTTTTTTTAGCCACGGAGAACAATGTCATTTGCAAGAAAATGAATATAACTAGAGATATTCATATTAAGAGAATTAAGTCAGTCTAGGTAAATATCAGATGTTTCCCCTCATTTATAGGTTCTAGATTTTATATCAATACATAAAACCGTGTGTGTGTGTGTGTGTGTGTGTGTGTGTGTGTGTGTGTGTGTGTAAAACATCTGTCTAAGGAAATACAGGAACTAAAGGGAGAGGGAAGGAAAATATGGGAAGGTGATAGGGTACAGGGAGGTAATATACTCAATGTACCTTATATACTTGCATTAAAATAGCCTTATGAAACTCAGTATCATATAAAATGAACATAGATCAATTAAAATACAGTTTAAAAGCCATATATATTCTAAAATATGCAATCCAGTTAAGAGTCATAGACATTTTCATTATGTAGTTTTTATTTTAGATGAACATTATTGTAAAAAAAAAAAAGTTCACCTGGAATAAAATCCATTTTTTAAAAAAACACAGCATCAGAATCAGTACAGTTAATGAACTGGCTTCAACAGACCAACCACATGACAGGTCCATATTATCCACAGGAGCTTGCCACAGTAAGCCACTGGAGCAAAATAAAGTAAGCACACAAGTAGAAGTCTATGAAAACACTCCCTAGTTCCCATGGGGGCATGATTTGAATCAGACAGTTCATGGCATTTTGCATTAAGGGAGCAGCAGCAGCAGCTGCACACAGTCAAGACAAACCCATCTGTAAGGCCATTGGAATGAACAATCATAAGTTCACTTTTAAAAAAAGGTACAAAGATGAAATACGAAGTTTTGTTAGTTCCTGGCATATGGCACACATTTCAAGATACAAAGTTAAAATCTGGAAAATCCTTAAAACAAATGCTTGCTGGTTTTCATTTCTGTACTCAGTTGTTTAGTTTCTTTTTAATGAACATGACATTCATAAACTTTATGAATCTATCCTGACCTCCTTCTGATTCAAGGGATTTCAGACAGCCCTCTCTGCCACTGGGTGTGATGAGAAAGATAAAGGAAGGTCTTTTTGTTATACTTTATTTCTTAAGTCAAAAAAATTGAACTGAAGAAATTTTGAGATCAGTAAACCAACATAATGAAATGTGGTTTTAAAATTCTAGGCTTAGAATCTCATCTTTAAAGATTAAGATATATTTATAAAAGCATCTAAGTCATACTCCTGAAAAGAAATTCTGCTTAGTTTGTTATTTTACTGCTCACAGGAAGACACTTCATAAACCCTAACAGAGATTCTCAGCATTTGGAGCCTGTAAAATGCAGTAGTAATTTCTTACTCATAAACCTCGGAACAATCCATGTATATTGCACAACTAAGTTCATTAATGGACAGGGCAGTAACATTTTTTTGTATGTTACTGGATATTGACATTCATGCTTTATTTGAAACTAAGGTATCACATTTCTCTTTTCCAAGGATGCCTTCAGTTCAAAACAAGACAAAACAAAACATGCTGTCTAAATTTTGTTGAATGCTTAGAGGCTGGCTCACTGTTTTTCTACCAGGTATTAGAATATTATTAGTTAGCTAAATGAGGTATAATTAAAACAAAAAATGGTCCTTCAGAGTAAAGAGTATAGTCCTCAGGAAATTTATAACAAAGACTGCATAAGCTGTCCACATGAACAATAATTCAGGAAATTTATAACAAAGACTGCATAAGCTGTCCACATGAACATAAGAAGCCCTGCGGCACCTACTGACCAATGCGCTGGGAGATCGCTTCATTAGCATCTGAAGAAAAAGGCTAGAACAGGTTCCCAGTGAAACATTTGACAATCAACTGATTCACATGCTACTTAGTTACAGCACACTCCACTGTCTGGTACCCTCAGACTCTATTTGAAAATTCTGAGCTCAACTGTTGTCAAAAAATTAGTTCAATAATAATAAAGTGCAGCCACTGAATCACTAATACTGCTGCAAAAATCTCTATGTACCCTATCTGTAAGACCACAACAATGTTCACACACACACATTAAAAAAAAAATCTAGATTTCTTCAGTTTCAGCAGGGAACAGACAATTATCTGTCACTAAATTCATCTACAAATAGAAAAAAATAATGCACCATATGTACACTATTAAGCAAAGTAGACTATTTGTTGGGTTGTTTTTACCATGCAGAAAGTGAATTTCCTATGGTCTGAGCTCAAATTATATACAATTTAACAAAGCTAAATGTAAGAAAATAGCAAGAACAATTTATTTCTATATAACAGAGAATATACTCCCAGTTTGCTGCTACTTCAAAGAGCACTTTTAGACTCACCTAACATTTACAGGCTCATTCAAAGAGAAGTTCATGGAGACTAGTTATTAACCACAAAAGACACAAGAAGAGTGAAGAAATCAAAAGCATTAAAAAAAAAAAAAAAAAAAAAAAGCTGACCACAGAACATGTCAGTTTTGGTTTGCAGACAGCCCCTGAGATAGAAACCAAAGTGTTAAGACACCGAACAGTCAGAGGTAAATACTAAGAGAATTACATTCGTATATGGTGTCACAGCTCCTGCTTTTTGGAAAGTACTTTGTTACCATTGTAACTGCTTGGACTTTTTTCCCCCTAGAAAAGTAGTGATAAGATATTTCTAAGAAAATACCGTTTCTTTTCAAAAATGTATTTAATTTGAAGATGTCAGACTTACAATCAATTCTCACTGAAAGAACTACTTACACCTGGACAGTAATGTGTGACTTTAAGTCGACAGGTAAGGAAGGAAAAAGAAGAAAAGGCTTTAGTTTGTCAACAGTAAAGTCAGAGAATCCACCAAAAATAACTCTGGTACACTTGCAGCCACTGGAATGCTTTCGAGTTTTCCAACAGACGGGGAGGCCTGACCGGCCCAAGCATTGAAGCAGAACTCTCTGCGTAACCAGCTATCCGTGTCCATTTCCACTTCCGGTTCTCTGCGGACAGCACAAGACCGGGGAGTGATCGCTACCAGTTCATTTCCCCGTCACCTGTTTTGGTGCCCTCAGTGTTAAGACACTGAAGACTAGAACAACAGCAGTGACATTATGATCTGGATTTGGCACATAAGTTAACACTGAATACCTCCTACCCCCTCTAGTGTGGTGGTTTATCCACAAAAGAAACATCAGAACCAGCATTTGGTGAGAAAGGCAGCAAAGCTTTGGGCCGCCTCTGGCCTGGCTAGCCACCCCACTTCTCCAACTACAAACCTAAACACAAAGGGCTGGGTCCTACACATTCAGCAACGGCTGAAAAGCCCAAACCTGGATCATATGTGCTCTAATGAAAAGACAAGATTTCTGGAGGATGTGCTAGGTCTAATTGCTTTTTTATATTTTTTTAAACCCCAAATAGAACCAAAAGTCACTATTTTCAACATTACTAACAGCTATCTTACACCAACATGTTTAATTTCTCTCCATATAGGTATGTTTTCTACAAACTGAAATCTAAATCTAACCTTTGTTAACTTTCTCACTGACAGGGATTATGGTTAAGAAGTGGGTAATACAAACTAATGGGTAAAATTGAGAAAGAATATATTACATATTCTGGTGTGACAAGACCATAGCCGGATGTGAAAATAAAGCCCTAATGACCATTTCTCTCCCTCTGTGAAATCTCAGCTCATGAAGTTCACTGGTAGACACAGCAGTGATTGCAGATATTAGTGGTTTAGATAAGGAAATAATGACAAGAAGTCAGGCAGGGGGAAGGGCAGCAAATATGACCCTCAGAAGCAGCGAGACTGGAGTGCTTTCTTCTTGCTGTTTCCAGGGAGGAGGTAGTGGCAGCCAACCTAAAAAGGGATACAGCTACTCAGGGATGAGCCAAGCTGATAACCACCTGAAAAGATGAAGATGATGTGGTCTCTTTTACAAGTTTATCAGTAGAACACTGCAAGTCAAAGCCCTCTGATAAATGCTTATGACCATATGACCCAGGCCAACCATCCTTGAATTTTAGTACATCAACCTCTGTTTAATGTTCTGCTGTCTTTAAACATCCCCAGATATGTAAGTCTAGAACTTCCTGCCACTAAAGTGCTCAGTTAGGAGTCTAAGATTATGCTGGACCAGAGAAAGGCTGACACTCGTGTGCAAAGAAAGAAAGCAGCTTCCAGGACAGGCAGTAAAACAAGGAAAAACCAGTTAGGTCCCGCATGTGTCTCCACGTCATGCTTCCATGTCTGAAGAAAGGAGCCTGCTCTTTTGCTAGGCCACGAGGCTGGAATCCACTTGGCGTTCTGTGTTGAGAGGTCTAGAGTTCCGTGGTGCTCTCCGCAGCAGCCGGGTGAGGTGACTCTGAGGCTGGGTAACCTGTGCTTTCAGAGAGGCAGGGAAGGGCCCTCTAGGTATACTGCAGTCTCTCAGAAGTGAAGAGTTCATCAAAGCAACGAACAGCGGAAGAAACTGGTCTTCTTGGACCGGTTTTCGGTTATTTTCACTGGCCCGCCTGCTCCTGATGAATTGCTGTCATTCTGAAAAACAGGATATGAAATTGATTGCTAAGGAAACCAAGATTTCATGGTTTGACCCCAATTACCTCCAGAGTAAAAGCACACCACGTGGGGAATACACTCTGGTACACTCTCTCACCTGTGCTCACTGCCAAGTTCTATCAGAAGGAATTAGTTAGGTCTCAGCACTGTCTTCTTTGCCAGTGGTGGATTAAAAAGACAAAGTAGTCTTAGGCTGGCTAGACTAGCATTTTGTTTTAACCAGGTGTTAGGTAGGACGTACCTATATCTAGTTTAAGGCAATATCAGCCTGTAGTGTCAAGGATAATGATGGGAACAGGGCTAAGGCAGTAGACAATCAAGTTAGAGGTAAGAAGAGTTGGTAATAGAAGGCAGATAGTTTCACGAGGATCCACATTAAACTTTCGGGTGTCCTAAAGATTCATTACTGATGGTTCAAATGGAAGCCAACTTGAGAAACTCCAAGATCATCATTAGATAGATATAAATACGTATTATATGAAAATTGAACTAGATAATTTTATGAAAAAAAGCAATTTCTGCCATTATTATTTTCACTATTCTGATACAAAGTCAATTAACTACCACTTAAGAGCCAGAGGAAAGAGCTGAGACAGCTGTGATGCGGAAACAACCCTGAAGCAATAGAAGTTATAAGCCTGGTGCAATCATCTGAAAGCATCAGGAACAAATAAGTTTAATGTGAGCACATTATAATGCTGTCCAGCCTGTTGAGTGCCAAACTAAAAGGTATCATAAAAATAAAAACTATAAGTGATACAAACCATTTTTCTGTTGAGTTTTGTCATTATATCCCGTGCAAGTGTAAAAAATGCCTAAAGATAAAATAAACAAAGTTATTGTTAAATGTTGTATTTCAAAACAGAAATACAGAATTTTTATTATTTGTGAATATAACACTTCAGAGTTTCTAACTGAAAATAGTATAATTAAAATCCTAGCATGTACATGTTAATGGCTTTTTCAGTTACATCATATTGTCCAATGTTGTCACATTGTCATTCATTCATCAAATATTTTATGCGTGTAATATCTGCCACAAGTTCCTAATATGGCATACACAGTTCCTCAATACACTAAGAACAGGAGAGTTAGGCTCTGTTTAAACCACCCTATTCCTGAAAGGAAAGGTTTCAACCTCTGGCCCAGATGATGCTCGTCTTAGGATTACTATTGCTGTGATGAAACACCATGACCAAAGTAACTTGGGGAGGAGAAGGTTATTCAGATCATTAAGCTTCCACATCACAGTTCATCATCAAAGGAAGTCAGGACGGGAATTTAAGCACAGCAGGAACCTGGAGGCAGGAGCTGATACATAGGCCATGGAAGGTGCTGCTTACTGGCTTGCTCCTCATGGCTTGCTCAGCCTGCTTTCTTATAGAACCCAGAACCACCAACCCAGGGATGGCACCACCCACAATAGGCTCAGCCCTCCTCCACCAATCACTAAGAATTAAGAAAATGCCCTAGAGGTTTGCCTACAACCTAATCTTCTGGAGACATTTTCTTAACTGAGGTCCCTTCCTCTCAGATGACTTTAACTTGACATAAAACTATCCAGTATACACTAAAATCTGTGCAAGAAGTGATTTAAGTACAATTATGGATTAAACTATAGTTCTAAAAGTCCATCTTCACAAAAACCAATACTTTTCTTTCTGACCTCTTTCTTCTGAGGGCATACCTAAGTACACAGAATCTTCCATGCCTTAAAACTTCAAAACTACCAGTTCCTGAAACTCAATTAAACCCCGCCCCACACACACACACAGTGTGGAAATAAATTTAAAAGGAAGCTGAGATAACCCACTTCGCTCACTGGCTCTTTAAAAATAAGCCAGGTGGTAGTGGCACACACCTTTAATCCCAGCACTTGGGAGGCAGAGCCTGGCAGATCTCTGTGAGTTCAAGGTCAGCCTGGTCTACAAAGTGAGATCCAGGACAGGCACCAAAACTACACAGAAAAACCCTGTCTCAAAAAACAACAAAAAACAAAACAAAACAAAAAACAAACAACAACAAATCTGTCATCACTTTTACTTTGTTTCCACAGAGGTGGAATCCATTCTGTGGCCAAGATTAAGGGGTGCCCCTCAGGAGCTGGCATAAGAGCCACTACCCCACCCACCTCACTCCCTGTTGGTAGAAGGAATCTCTCATGGAAGAAGGGAGCTTGCTTTTCTTTTCTTTTTTTTTTGTTTCCTTTTTATCTATGCTTATGAAAATAAATCAGTGGCAATTTCCTGTTTTTCAACACTGAAAAATGAGTGCTGATTATTTTGAAGAAAGAAGTTCTGACAAGTATTCATTGACTACTAAGGCCATGTAAGTCTTGATATTTTAGCCACTGTGTAAGGAAGGAGTGAAGAAGCCAAGCTACTGAAGCTTAGTTGGAACTGTCAGAATCATTAAGCACAGGTACTAACTCTATTACACAGCAGGTAAAGAAACAGACTGAAATCTTTTTAGAGTATGGATTAGCCTATAGAAAAACATCTGCTGTAAATCAAACAGTGAAGGAGAAGATGAATAGGATTCTCACTTATACAACTTAAGTAAAACATAGCTCTCTGAAGGGATGAAGATAGGGTTCTTCTGTATCCCAGAATCTAATCAATATTTATATGTATAATTCAGCTATTATTTGGCTTAAAAGGGCTTATTGGGAAATGTTATCATTTTTACTATTTTCTAAAGAGAAAATGTTTTCTAGTTTCAAATAACGCTGAACTTTTGAATTATAACCTGTTTTTATGTTCAAAAAAAAAATAGAGTTGCTCTGGTCATAGTGTCTCTTCACAACAATAAAACCCTAAGAACCCCCCCCCAAAAAAAAATTAATAAAATAAAATGTTTTGTTAACTTAAGATTTTTCATGACAGTGAGATACATCTGCTCCTGGCAGTACCAATTTACATCAGAGAAGATGATGAGCAAAGAAGAAACTCCTTATGGAGCTTGCTTTCATTGTGGCAAGGTTAGGCACTGGGCAAAGAAACGTTTCTTGCCTTTGACTGCTGACAATGTGCTGTGCAGACTGGACATTCAGGACACACCGGAAAAAGACTGTTAAACTTTGCCAAAACAAGAAGAGACAGTCCTTCAAATCTCCTGCTTCACTGAAATGTTTGCTAGATATTCTGGACCTGTAGGCTGAAGATGGATGCCCCAATGTGGCAGAAGAACTTTGGGTGACTGTCCAGGCAGCCTAAAGTCTCTGTTGTTAGATAGTAATGCATCCTTCTGGGTCTTTGATGGAGTTGAAGACTAGATAGTTATAGCTGCAGTTTTCCTTAGTTGTGATAGAAAGTAAATTATGTGTAAAGCTTTGGAGTCACTAAGATAGATGGATGGTGGAATGCTTTCTCTGAATTTGCTAAATGTAAATGGACTGAATATTGTAAATTAATTCTTACTTGATAACTGTTTTGTTGTGTATAGTTTTACTATGTTAAAGTTAAAACCTTTCTTTTTATTTAGACAAAAAGAGGGAAATGTTGTAGAATATTATTTTAAGGTGTTTAGGTTGCATTTGTTTAACTCTGCGAAGCTGTGTTACTGTGCCTGTCTAAAACACCTGATAGTCTAATAAAGAACTGAACAGCCAAAAAAAAAAAGAAACAGATTATCGAGAGTTTTCTAGAGCAGGTTTTCTTCACAAAGGGTACAAATACTGGTTATATGTGTTAATTTTTTTAAATTGATCATAAAATTATCATTTCCATCTGCTCTTTGAAGACCTTAGATGACCTTTTTAAAAAATTTTTTATTATATTTTATTTGCTTATTGTGTTTGTGTGTAGGGGTATGGCAGTCGGAGGATATGGATCCCAGAGCTCAAACTTGGGTTCCCTGGCAAGCTCCTTCACCCTTGCCAGCCCCCAGATAATTTTCTTGTAACGGCTAACTTAATGGAAATGTATTAAGACTAATCTATAAAAACACTTTCTTCTATCTACTAAATGCCATAGCATTATGTGTCATGCTTAATCTACTTCAAATGCATACACAAGGGAGCCCGTTTAAGAGACAGCACTTTAACTCAAGTGACTCAGCTTGTCTGCTGCAGGCTAGCAGAGGTTGATGACAAATGAGCAGCGGACACTGAGTCTGTGATTGCTAACATCCCAAACAAACGGCTGCACTGAACTTAGAATGAACTTGTATCTCCTCTCTTCCGAGAATCTTAATTGAGCAATCTTAACATAACCATGTGGAGGCTGCATGCTAGAAATCCAGGGAGCAGAGTCTATGTAAAAGTCCAAGATGTAAAAGCTTTTACCAGGTTGAGCTGCTACCCAGTGAGTCACCGTACAGTTCTTACCTCTTCTACATTTGTACTGGATTTTGCACTTGTCTCCAAAAATTTAATCCCATAGTCAATTGCTAACTGAAAGACAAACAGGAAATCAAATTTAGTGAAAGTGGCAGATTGTACATTTTTCAAAGCCCCCAAGAATCTATGCCAGAACTCCTATGGTTTTCTATTTTGTTTTGTTTTTTTTGTACTGTGCTTTAAATTTTATAATTTAACTTAGTCTAAAAATGACACAGCTTCTACTTAAAATGTCATGTTAGAAATTTGTTCTGCTATACTTGGGGGTCTCTAATAAACACACAAGAAAAACTACTAGATGGAGTCTCAGCTTGCCACCTGCTTGGGGATTCATTTACTCCTTTACCTTGTCTCCAGGAGCACAATTCTCCAGGTGTAACTAGCCTGACTTTCCTTTCGGAATGAACTATTCTATTCCACAACAGAATGGCAAATTTGAACTCTTTTCACATTTCCATCTATTTTCAGGGTCCTAACCCATGTAACACTACTCAAATTAAGTGAAGGTTTCCAAGGGCAAGTTGGTACTCAGACTGAAAAACCAAGTGTGTTTGCACCTATCACTGGAGAAAGTCTCTAAGAACTGAGCAAATACCGTAAGTAAATGTGCACAAAAAGTAACCGTTTGCTCTACAGATGTAAGACAGACAGGCACCTGTAAATGTCACCTCCGTAGCTGGTCAGTTACAAGGAGCTTACCGCTCATGAGCTGAAGCTAACTTGTACTAAATGCTTAGGGAAAACAGTGAACTGGAAAGTGATTATGGTTGAAATTTCACTTACCCTAGTATATTTTTTTAGAAACTGAGTTATTATAACTTCAAAGCTGAGGTTTTCACACAAATCTGAAAGAGCCTAAACAAGAGCTGCTGGATCTTAAGAAAGGCCAGTCTGTATCTCCCAGCATTCTGTAGGGCTGAGTCATGACCGGATGGTATAAACGGGGTTGGATTTGAACACTAATTCCTACTATCCAAGTACAGACTACATCTCACTGTTGTTTGACAGCAAGTTCTTAAAGGACCAAAACAGACATCTTAACAATGTAAATCAATACCAAGAGAACGAAGGCTGGCTGGGAGCAGATCCCCCTGTTCCTCTGGGCTGGGAGCAGATCCCCTGTTCCTCTGGGTCAAGCTTACCTTCTCCCCTCTTTCCTTTGACACCTGTCTTCTGTCATTCATATCACACTTGTTCCCCAGGATCATCCTCTCGACATCGGAAGAGGCGTGCTGCAGGGGAACACAGTGCATTGTAAACATGGCCTGTGACAGACACAGAGCGCGGGGGGGAAAACCCCAACCTGTCAGAAACATGGCGGCTTGTTCAGCAACAAAAACATCTTCCATGCATCACAAGCCCAAGTCAGAGAACCGTTTAAAGGGAGAAGGGAGAATTACTTCAGCTTAGAGCCCTCACAGGGCCTGTGCAAACATTTCCCCCAAAAGGCTCACAGACTCATCCTCATAACTCATATACAACAGCTAAACCTTCAACTATTCCAGTCTGAAACAGAAAAAAATTTAAGTACTGAGTTACTGGAAAAAGTAACCTGGGTTCTGAACTATTTAAAAACATCAACTATGTGGGTTCATTTTAATGTGCTAAATTATTTCCTAGTCAGTTTCTTTCTGAAATGCCACAGAGATTTCAAAGAAAACTTAGTACCAACTATCCTGGAACTAACCCAAATTTCAAATATCTACAGAGGAAAAAATGTTAGAAAGGCAAAAAAAAGTTACAGAAATCTTAGCTGTGGCTCTGTCTTCAAGTCTCTATGGACACTGGCAGGTCACTCCTTCCTCTTCTGTTTCCTTAGGTAGACAATGGGGACCCAGATTAGGTTGTGTCTAAGCTCTGGCCTGAGTTTAAACATGAAAATGCTCCTCTGTCTACTATCTATACACAGCTGTTGTCCTGGCACCACTGGGGATCTAGCTTTTTTCCAGTGGGCAGGGTGGGCCTGTCCTGCCCATTCTGCTCCTCAGCAGCAGCCACCTCCAGGAGAAAGCAATAGCCTACCACATGTTCCTAGTAGGCTTCTGTCCAGCATTGGCACTCTCCTTCCATACATACCTCTTCAATGTTTCTTATCCAATTTTTAATATTGTCAAAGGACTTTTCATTGGTAATGTCATAGACCAGCATAATTCCCTATGGGAGGAAACAAAAAGCTTTATGTTATACTTCACACTTACAGCTCACAATGCAGGACATGCCTACCTGCCTCTCTCTTGTCTCTGTTGGTCTTTAAAGAGGGATTCATAATAAATTTGAAAAATACAGAGGCAAAAAAACTAATGAATTATGCTACTGTCTCACAGTCTAAATGAACTGTTAACATCGTCACTGTTAACTTTAATGAATTAGAGATTGTGGGAAATGTGAGCTGCTCTTTCTACCTGACCTCAGGTGATAATGATCGGCACCAACTGGAGCTTCAGGCCAGGCTAAGTAAGACAGGGCCAGTGAATGCTCAGAGGAAGAGGGACGCTTCCAGGGCACGCTTGCTTATTACAAACGGAGATGACTGTTCTTCTCACTCCTCTACTGAGACCAAGACCATACTGTTCTAAATTTGTTCTTTCAATACAGACTTACCTGTATTGAATACAGGCTTTCAGTATAGGCTCACAATGTTACCATTTGTCTTAACACTAATAACTCATATGAAAACGTAATGCATTTATTACATGGGTTAGCTAAAGCACTGTCATCATATTTTTCAAGATTCCCCTGCTAGGTAAAATCTAAAAGACTTACCTTCCAAATCATTCAAATAACACCTCTATCCTAAGTGCCCAGACCATTCTTCAGTACTGTGAATACTGTGTGAGCTGGTCACATATGCCCTTACATTCAGTACTGTGAGTACTATGGAAGCTGGTCATGTGTGCCCTTACATTCAGTACTGTGAGTACTATGGAAGCTGGTCATGTGTGCCCTGTAGCTGGAGTTTTCTCTAGTCCTGTCCAGCCCACTGCCATTCAGACCCAAATAAACACACAGACGCTTATATTAATTAAAATTGTTTGGCCTAATGGCTCAGGCTTCTTGCTAGCTAGATCTTACATCTTAAATTAACCCATGTCTATAAATCTATACCCTGCCATGTGGCTTGTGGCTTACCGGTATCTTTACATCTTGCTTCCTCTGTGTCTGGCTGGTGACTCCTGACTCAGCTTTCCTGTTCCCAGCATTCTCCTCTCTCTTTGTCCTACCTATGCTTCCTGCCTGGCTACTGGCCAATCAGCACTTTATTATTAACCAATCAGAGCAACACATTCACAGCATACCGAGTGATAACCACAGTGGTGCCATTACAGAAAAGAGACTGGAATAGGTTAAGCATGGAAGCAGGGAGACAGTAAAAGACCAGGACAACAGCTCCAGAAAAGGCTAACTGAGGAGAATCTAATAAGTTAACACATGAGGAGGTCAGGCTCTGAAAATATGGAGTCATGGGATCTCCAGGACCATTCTTCAGTACTGTGAGTACTAGGTACCATATGCACTTAAATATCAATCCATTCAACAATATGAAATGGGCTGGTAGTTCAGTGGTAGAGTGCTTGCCTTGCATGGGTAAGCACTTCAGGCTTGATGTCCAGCACTTAAGAGAGTAGATAGAGAGACAGAGATACTGATTCTGTGGCTGACCCTGACATGTTTGAAATCCTAACACTCAGAAGGCAGAGAAAACTTCAGACCTGCCTAGGCTACATAGTAAAACTTTATCTACAATATTCTCATACTCTCTCTCTCTCTCTCTCTCTCTCTCTCTCTCTCTCTCTCTCTCTCTCTCTCTCTCTCTCTCTCTCACACACACACACACACACACACCACTAAAAAACCCTTCCAATTCTCCAGAATAATAAGTACCTACTATGTGCCAAATACTCTACTTACACTAGGTACTCTGAGCAGTGGACAGGATAACCAAGGTCCCTTCTTCTCATGAATGGCTAACAAAGGAAACAGACCAATGCACAATGAACTAGAATTCTGACACTTGCTACAAAGAAGCATGGGAAGCTTTGAACTAAAACAACAGGAACATAATCTTATCTGGAGAAGTGGCTCAAGTGGCCAGGACAGTTTCTCTGAGAAAATGAGTAAAGTCAAGGCATGAAGCCTGAGTAGAGTTAAGTTGTTAACTTGACAAAAGGGCTGGGACTGATGAAGAAGCAAGCCCATGGTACCTGCCACATAGCCAAAAAAAAAAAAAAAAAAAAAAAAAGCAATAGCATTCTGTCATTGAAGGTCAAAGAAAGCTTAATAAGACGCACAGATCTATTGGGAGGAGGGACAGGATGTGTCCAAGAAGACAGACAAGGCAAGATGTCCTTTAGGGAACACTGTGTAGACACCAGCTGTTAGGTATCTCCTATAGTCACCATACATTCTTGTAAGCAAAATAGATTGTGAGTCCCTTCCAAGTCTTCTGCTCTCCCTGTACTATCACATGGTGAAGGGCAATAAAACCCCAGCAGCTGTGGAAACACCTGGTTCTTTCCCTCATAGCCAGTCCCTAGGTCCTGGAGATCCTATGATTCAGTATCTTCAGAGCCTGACTGCCTCCACTCATGTACTGATTCTTAGATTCTCCTCAGTCAGTCTTTCCTGGAACTTCAACCCAGTCTTCAGCTGTCTCCTGCTCTCACTCTGACCTCTTCTAGTCTTTTCTGAAAGGACACCCATGATCAACTCAATGCTCAGACATTCGCAGCACCCTCCAACTGTTCTCAGAATTAAGTTCCACAGCATGGCAGGCAAAGTCCTGCACAGGCTGGCTTCCAACTCTGTCAGTAAATATAAATGTAAGCAGAGACAAATCACATTAGACAAAAAAAGACAGAAAACAAAAAAATATTAAGAGTTTTTTCTCATGGAGGTAGGAGATTTGGGATGATTTCTTGGAATTCTTAAAGCTTTTTATACCACTTAGGTAGATCCACTTTTAACAGCAAGAGAAAAAGTATTGTATGTGTTTGTTTGTTTGAGACAGAGTCTCACTATGTATTCCTGGCTGACCTGGAACTTGCTATATAAACCAGGCTAGCCTTGAACTCATAGAGATCTGCCTGCCTCTACCTCTTGAGTGCTGGGAGAAAAGGCATGCAATTATTTAAATGATAAGCAATATTCTCCTCTACCCCACCCCTCCTTACCTCAAATGCACATTTCACTTCAGCTATACACTTTGTAAATGAGTTTAAAAAAAAAAAGTGAAAAAGTGCACTTTTAAAATGAAAAATTACTGAAGTTTTATGCTACATATAGTTCACCACAGTAAGAAAAAACAAACAACAATAATTACTGATGCAGAATATTTAGCTATCTACAGTTAAAATTAACCAAGTAACTACTATAGTGCTATTATCCTTTGAGCTAAATGATGAAGCAATATCATTCATGTGCCCTGTCTACCTCAAATGCCCCTTCCTTTGGTGAGCACAGAAATTGAACAGTGTGGTGCGAGGGGTAGAGGCTTTCAAGCTAGATGCTTCTAGCTTAGGTGCCATCATGTATTTAACAGGGAGACCCTGGGGGACAGTATTTTAGCTTTCTCAGTTGCCAACGTGAGATTCTTCTGAGGATCTCCTAGGATATTATTTGTAAACTACTTAACCCAGAATTCAGGACATAACTTGGCCTCAACAAACAGCAGATATTTATTACTAACTTACTTCTTTAATTTCAACAGCAAAAGTCATTACACTATTTCCTATGGTTGTATGGTAACTGATATTAATATGGACCTGCTAGAACTATAAATTATTAAGTATGCCAGGTAAACTTTATAGATCTAATATAGTCTACAATGAGCATTGTTGCAAGTTGCTGGTCTTTGAGAAGTAACAATGATGTAATGATATGGCCCTTCTTCCCCTTACAGCCTAATTGTCCAATCAAGGTTTACTGTAAAGCCTGTAAAGTTGCCGACATGTTTAAAACAAAACTAAGAAATCTACATAGTGGCAGACTCCAGAAGAATGTTGCGTGCCTGATCCAACCAACCAACGCTTGCCATGACTACCAACAGCCCTACAGCTCACAGGAACAAGCAGCCTGAGAGACCAAGACTTCAACAGAAGAGCATTTTCTGGAGAGTCTTCCACTGATTCACATTGTCAGCAAGTATTTACTGAGCATCTACTGTGTCAGGAACCAGCACCGTACACAGCAAAACAAAAGAGAAAAGTAAAGCAAGATACCTACCTTCACAATGAAAAGTCAGTATTAATCAGAATAGCAATGGTCTGTGATTATGTGAAGTAACAGGAAGAAAGATGAGGCAATAGAAACATGAGAAATCCAGACACACCTTGAGTCTAAAATAACTAACACATGCCACTGGCCTCTTTCTTCACATCATGTACTAGAGCTAAATATCCAAGTGAGACACTCACTCCACAAGGTAGTGTTCCTGCCTATTCTCAAGGGAAAGGGAACATAGAAATGGTGGGACCACCTGGCCCCAGAATGTGAAACACTGGCCAACACAAACACTAGTGTGTCTAAGATGCTTCTAATCAAGTTACCTGTGAACTATACCAAACCTTCCCTGTTAAAATGTTCTCTTTTATCTTCTCCAGAGAAACAAATACCAGCAAATGTAGCCCTGGCACACACAGGAAGTCTCTTCCCTCTGATTCCAATCTCAGCAAAATAAAAAAGCAGCAATAACTCTCTTTATGATAATAAAACTCCTTACAATCTTAAAGTATCTGTTCTGGCTAGGGTTTTTTTTTTATTTTTTTATTTTTTTGCCAATTTGACATATGCTAGAGTCATGTGAGATGAGGGAATCTCCATTGAGAAAATGCCTCCATAAGATCAGCCTATAGGGAAAGCATGTGGAGCATTTTCTTATTGATGATTGATGTGAGAAGGTTCAGCCCACTGAGGAGTACTGAGCTATATAAGAAAGCAAATTGAGCATGCCATGAGGAACAAGCCAGGAACCAGCACTTCTTCATGGCCTTAGCATCAGTTCCTGCCTTTAGGTTCCTGCCTGGAGTTCCTGCCCCAGCTTTCCTGGATGATAGGACTATAAGTTATAAGATGAAATAAACCCTTTCTTCCCAGTTGACTTGGGTCACAGTGTTTTATCCTAACAATAGAAACCCTAACTAAGACAGTAGCACAGAACCAAGTGTGGAGAACACATTAAATGGCTAGTGGGATGCTACAGCGTGAAAAGGACCCTCAAACTTGTGGTAGAGATGAGTTACTAATACTCAAATAATGGTGGACAAGGGGAAGTAGAGGAAGAAGGGATGACAGTACTGTAGTGGAAGGACCTGTGGATCCAGGGCATATCCTCCTGGATGCAAAGGAGAGCCATCACCTCTGCAGCTCTGTCACCTTCTGTCATTCCCAGGAGAATAGGAGTCTCAGTGCTGTACCTACAACCTATCAGGTGGGCTCCATGGACTTAAAGGTTTAACTTTCAAAGACTGTCTGAGCATATCATCAAAATTCAAGGCTCAAACTTGGGCTTGGCTTACGCCTTCTTAATTTATTTGGTTTCTGGTGCTAGAGAGTTAACATCAGGCATGTTAAACTCATGTTCTACCACTGAGCCACAGCCCCTAACTCAGGCCTAAAGCAAGTGATGAAGCTCTACCCTGGGCCTGACATCCCAGGTACAGCCCACACACCTCTGATTCCAAGTAGCTTATCCACCATTGATTTTCCGGCACCACACAGGACCAGCTCAGAGACAACAGACACTCTAAATGCATTAAATAGAGAGGCATGTGAGGGCAGAAAACAACCAGATGATGGAACTATGACAATAAGGACATGCCCGGGAGTAGCCAAGAAGGTCCTGGCAGCCAAGGTCCTCTAGAGCTATGAATCATTCAGCCACTTCCTAGCCAGGCAAGAAGCCATAAGCAAGGCCAGGTTGCAGGGGTTGAGAGAGACACAGGGTGATATGGCCATAGGGCTGAGAGACAAAAGAGTACAAGAAAGGAACACTTAGTCACAGGGTTTGTGGTTTGCTAAGACTGCCATCAAGTACTAACAAAAAGAAAAAAGATAACAAAAATGTATAAGTACTTCAGCAGAATGTAGAGGAGTTCTAGAATATCTAAGCTAATGGCTTGATTACTTATTATAAAGACTAACCACAAAATAAAGCTATTAAAAATCAAATACAATTTTTTTAAAACCCCTAAAATCTTGTTTTCGAATTTAAAAATTTGTTTTCCTTCACTTTGCTGTGTAGGGAGGCGAGGAAACTCTTAGTGAATTTGTGAGAGAACAGAGTCCGGACTGATAAGGACTCATGGGGATGAGCAAAGGTTACCCTGGGTCAGGCTCAGGAACCAGCAAAGCCTTCCTCTGCTCTATGTGTACATGCTGACAGTGTACAGGAAGCCTTCCTCTGCTCTATGTGTACATGCTGACAGTGTACAGGAAGCCTTCCTCTGCTCTATGTGTACATGCTGACAGTGTACAGGAAGCCTTCCTCTGCTCTATGTGTACATGCTGACAGTGTACAGGAAGCCTTCCTCTGCTCTATGTGTACATGCTGACAGTGTACAGGAAGCCTTCCTCTGCTCTATGTGTACATGCTGACAGTGTACAGGAAGCCTTCCTCTGCTCTATGTGTACATGCTGACAGTGTACAGGAAGCCTTCCTCTGCTCTATGTGTACATGCTGACAGTGTACAGGAAGCCTTCCTCTTCTCCATGTGTACATGCTGACAGTATACAGGAAGCCTTCCTCTGCTCTATGTGTACATGCTGACAGTGTACAGGAAGCCTTCCTCTGCTCTATGTGTACATGCTGACAGTGTACAGGAAGCCTTCCTCTGCTCTATGTGTACATGCTGACAGTGTACAGAAGCATCCATGGAGACTGCAGTTTCCTCCTTCAGATGTCTAATGCCTGAACTGCACCCCACTGAGACCTCCTATGGAGACAGACTGGCTCCTCTTCCTTTTCTGTACGTAATCAATGCTCTGAGATGTTGTGTGTACATGCTGCTCCATCAGAGTGAGCGCAGGCCACCCGATCCCAGCTCATCTGTGTTTGTGTCTGTGTCTGTTCTTTCCTCATTCCTTCGTTTGCTCCAGTCCAGACCAAGCTGGTCTTGCTGAATAAGGTGGTTCTAGACTCTAGCTTCGTAACTATACATAGGCATGAATACCCCTATTTATTTTCACCTGAAGGGTTAGAAACCCCAAAACTCACTCACCATGGCTCCTCTATAGTATGCTGTTGTAATTGTTCGAAATCTTTCCTGGCCCGCCGTGTCCCTAAAATTGGAAACACAGAAAGGAAAGAGTGACTTTAAGTTACCAGCAACACAGGCGAGCCCCAAGTTCTAGATCCTATCTGCGGGCTCTCAGTGCAGTGGAGGCGACAGCACACTGTGCCTGGAGAGGGGGACGCAGTGGTGTCCACAGGCACTGCTAGAACCCACAGTGACTTGGATGAAAAACCGGGACTTGCTGGTAAAAGCAGCAACAGGAAAATAAACAAACAGGTCCCACTGGAACTGGCGTGAGGGGGGCGACAGAATAGCTCTGGATTCTTGGCTCCCAGAGGCAGCGACGGCCCTTTCTCTGAGCACTACATGACTAAGGCACTGTGCTTTCTTGACTGCATGTGTGATTTTGTACAAAGCAAACTACTGAACCGGACTTACTACTGTGTACATTCTGCTCAGCAGAGCAGAACAAAACACGTCTCCTCCAGAACACCTTCAGAGCACAGCCTGCAGTTAATTCCACAGGAACCTGGAGTCCAACATCATTCTCCAAGTTCCCAAAGACTAAACATAAACATCTCAAAATTACATAATCTTTCACCTATTCTTTCTTTTGAGTTGATCACATACCACTAAAATATATATTACAGGATGGGAATGTAGCCTGCCAAGGTCTCAAATTCCATCTCTAGCAGCAAACCAGGGCTGTGTGAGCAGGAGCACAGACCACACCACACTACACACACACACACACACACACACACACACACACACACACACATACACACACACACACACACACACAAAAAAAAAAAAAAAAACCACACTCTTTCTCACTCTCCAAGAAATGTGGACATTTCTAATTAAATTTACAACCTAAATCCTACAAAAGAAGCCAAATTTTCTTAATATTTAAGGGAAAATCACTGTTTTTAAATTTGCCATTTATAGTCAGAATTAATTCACTTCCTGTGGTACTAAAATAAACTACATTATACAATTTAATTGCAAAGAAAAGAGAGAGGTATTTGTAGAAATATATTGAAAATCTAATACATACTAAACCCTACCAAGGAATGAAGGTTCAAAGGAAATAGTCAATTAAAGCAGTAAATACCTTAATATTTATATCTACTTTACAAAATACTTCCACACAGTGTTCACGTGATGCCCACTGCACCCAGCATGAGGTGGGGTGATGTTATCATCTTAATTCTGCAAGATAGGCTCAGGAGAGTTATGGTCCCGTTTCTGCCACTAAACAGCTCACAGCCTTGAATGAGACTCAAGTATTGCAAGTCTCAGTGGCTGAGCACCGGATGGGATGCACACCAAACATGTATCTTGGTATTCTCTTCCCCACCAGCACTAGGAAAGTGAGGAACTTATTCTGTGCTTAGCAAACAAGGAGAACACAGAAGCCAAGTGCCTTTGAGTGGATTAATCACATTTCCTTGACACAAATACACTACTAATTTGGAACTAGCATGCATGCTCACATGCACGCACACACACATACACACACACACACACACACACACACACACACACACACACAGAAAAAAATTTTAAGGGTGAATGTGTTTCTCCGAGATCTGTGATGGAACAAGGGGTGTATGCGTATGGAAGTAATAGGTGACAAACTTAACTGCTTATGAGTGGCATCGGCAGTACAGGGCAGACTGTGGGATTGTGCCCTCAAACTATGGTATCTGATGCTGTCTCTAGGTGGACAGTGCCAGAATTAAGTTAAAGAACACTCATGTGGTATCCTTTGGAGAACTGCTTGGGCAGGGGTGTAGAGGGGAACCCCATATACATTTGGTATCAAAAGTGTTTAAAATTTTTAATTTGTTTTTTAAATTCACAGTGGCCTGAAATAAGACAAGACATTACTTATATTCTTCCTTATTTCTCAGGCTCTACTTACTAAATTATAAAATATCAGGGCTATAGAGAACCTCTACTCATATCAAACCAACTTATTTACAGGTGAGAAGAAGCAGGGCCTGAGAAGGCACAATGGTTTGGAGAAGTTTCCCCCAACAACAACATCTAAAAGGCTTGGGGTGGTGATACTAGGAGGTGGTGACATCTTTGGGGAACAGGGCTTAGGGAAAAGTCCTTAGATCACCAGGAGCACTTTCCAGTGGACTGGAGGGCCCTGGACCTTCCTAGCCCACAAAGCAAGCAGTCTGCTCTGCCATGCATTCCCTGGCACTGCTATTCGACCTCATCAGAGACCCAAACCAATGCTCCCACAGTGGTTCCGCCTAACCTAGGACTAACTGGACCAAAGAACCAGTGGCTCAAGGTTTTTTTTTTTGGTTTGGTTTTTTTTTTTTTTTTTTTTGGTTTTTTGAGACTGGGTTGTGTAGTCCTGGCTGTCCTGAAACTCACTCTGTAGATCAGACTGGCCTCGAACTCAAGATCTCTGCCTGCCTCTGCCTCTTGAGTGTTGGGATTAAAGATGTGTGCCACCAGTGCCCTCCAAGTATTCTTAGGGATGGACAAAAAGCAAGAACTTTCCCTGAAGTCCTAAATTTAGAATACTGTGACTAGAAGTCCATGGTCTGGGACACTCGGCCATTTTATTGCATCTTGAGTCACAGCTGCAACTATACTGGAGAAGTAGTTTCTGCTTTTAAGAATTTGTTTCTTCTGTTATAGAGCTTTGGAAGAATGGGCTCTGGACCTCTTCTGGATCAGTTTCTGCTCCTCACCTCCCCACTCTGCCACAGAAGGATGTGCAGTGCTTACTCCCCTTGCTGTTTACAAAGGGAAGGTCTGAGGGTGTCTTTAACACCCCGATTGCCTTCATTTTTTTACTTACCATATCTGAAGTTTAATTTTCTTTCCATCGAGCTCTATCGTTCTGATTTTAAAATCAATTCCTGCCAGAAAACAAAGAAGGATATGCTAAGTTCCTCAAATTCAATCCAAGTCTTATTAGGGAGGGAACAAAGATTTCTATTGAAAAAAAAAAAAAAAAGTTCTCCAACGCACTGGAAAATGTGAGCGCACAGAGGGTGTGAATGGCATGTTTCCTCTGAATACAGGCTGGAGAAAGGAATGCTAATCACTCTGCAAAGCATTCCCACACATGTGAAATGCAGGATTACAGGCCTCATTATTTGGGCACAAATGGACCACATCCTGCAAAGTTATATAATTCAGAAGGACTGAGAACATAACATATTTTCTCCTTCCTGAAATACATATACACAGTGCTTTCAGTCTTCATGCCCAGACCTTTCCCTGCAGAAGGCCATGGAGCCTCTTTAAAACAATCGTCTTCCCCTCTCTTCATTTTAGTTAGAACCTGCAAACTTAAGGAAAAAAAATGAGACTCCGCCCAGCTGCCTGCAAGGGAGGGAAGGCTTATTCTATTTATACAATTAGCAGGGACTTCATATGCTTCTTAATAAATGTCCCGATGGTTACTGTCTGCAACTGAATAGCAGCATGGTTTTTAGCCCTGGCCACACTTCAGAATTCCAGAGAGAAAACACAAGGACAACAAAGAACTCCCTTGACTAGGCCTGCCTCCTCCAACATCTGACATGCATTTAACCAGTCATAAGCTGTTCTCCAAACTACCAGTGTAATATGAACCCGAGGCCAAAGCACACCAGGCCTGAAGGGTGACACAGGAAAGTCCTTTGGGACTCTGTCACTTCAGAAGTTCAACATCTCCTCCCCTATCCGCACCCCATGACAGCTCGAAACTTCACAACTTACTGAGGACTTATTCTACAAAGGAGCACAAAACCCTTGCCTTATCAGCATGCTTTAACATTTGTCAGGAATAAAGCTGCTTTTTTTTAAAAAAAAAAAAAATAGGGCCTCATTAGCTCAGGCTGGCCTCAAATCACTATGTAGCTGAGGATGACCCTGGATTGACCTTCCTGCTTCTCTACTTTCCAGGTGGTGGAATTGCCCACATGCACACCACTCCACCCCATACCACCAGCTTAGGAAGTGCTGGGTAATCTAGGGCTTTCAACAGGCTGGGTAAGCACTCTCCCAACTGAGCTACAGCTCCAACCCCAGGAATAAGGGCTCTGTGGGAATCAGAGACTAATATAATACAGCTGGACAGCATTCTGCTAATCCTCCTCATCTGGCCACTCAGCTGTGTTTAGTTTTTCCCATTCTTTCACCTTTTAACACACTGAACTCAGTCTCCCATACTCTTCAAGAACACATATAAACTGTGTGTCCTATAAATAGTCTTCAACAGTAACCGCGGCATTTGGAGCGTGGAGGGGTATCCTGCAGCCATGTATAATACCTCTTCATAGGGAGGTGGAAAGCACCCAAAAAGCCTGCTTCCCAGCTCCAGCTTTCAGTAATGCATATGCATAAACCAACTGGATCGCACCCTCTCCTCCGGGTGGTACTTTTCCATGGAGCCTTTGGAGCTTTCCACGTGTGGAAACAGACAAAAATGCCACCCAGGCTGATCTATCAAACTGGCCTCTTCATCGTTCTCCTCTCTCACTAAGGCCCTGGACTGTGAGCAAATACAATCTGATCCCAGTGTTCCCAGGTTACACGGCTCACATTTCTTCTACAGCGGTTGGCAGTGCAGGGGCAGCTGGTAATGTAAGCAAAACTTAGCACCGAAGCATGACTATCAGTGTCTGCCCTCCCTTGTTCCAGATGTAGACACTAGCTTTTATTGTGACCTGAGTTTTCAAAAGACCTCCAAATCCGGTGTAACAATGACCCTGTAGAGATCCTCTTTTGAACAGGCAAAGTAGCTAATGGGTAAGAGAACTTGTCAATCCAAGTTCAATGCTGGATCACACAGTGGAAGGAGAGAACTAATTCCTTCAAGTTGTCCTTTGACTTCCATCCATGGGAGTGGCAGGTTGTGTGGCCACCCTCCACAGCAGACACACACAAAACTCAAGTGCAAACAAATGACAACACAAACTTGCTTCTACCCTGTATCTCTTTTTGGCCTCCACATCAAGAACAAGCCTAACACCCAGTAGGCATTCAATAAACGTCTCTTGAAACTAACATTCAAAATTTTTAATTATTTCTAATTATGTGCATATATTTGTGTGGGTATATGTGTGTGTAGAGGCTGAGGGTGTTGAATCCCCTGGACTGGAGTTACAGGTGGTTGTGAGTCACCTAATATGGATACAGGGACTTGAACCTGGTGGCGCACGCCTTTAATCCCAGCATTCGGGAAGCAGAGGCAGATGGAGCTCTGTGAGTTTGAGGCCAGCCTGGTCTACAGAGTGAGTTCCAAGAGAGCCAGGGCCATGTAGAGCCTGTCTCAAAAACAAAACAAACAAACAAAAACCCCAACAGCCTGGGTCCTCTGGAAGAGTATGTGCACTAAACTGATGAGCCACCTCTCCAACCCAGAAATTAACATTAAAAAACTCAAGCCTTTCCAGATCAGAGAAATAAAGGCAGGAGAAGGGGCAAAGGGGACTAGAGGGTAAGAAGTGGGGCTTCAGATCTGCAAGTTCTGAAGAGTGCCTCACAGTCAGGAAGACAGTACCCACCACGGAGCTGTACACTTCAAAACGGGAAGGCAGTGGATTTGTGCAGCGTGTCTTACCACATGAACCCAAACCAAAGTTGGCTTGAGGAAGCCTCCATTCTCAAGTGCTCTAATAGATGGAAAAACACAGCCTAACTCGGCACTAAGCTAAGTCGGTGGTTTGCTTTGTAAGGAATAATGGTCTCAGGTAATCCCATCAGCCAAGCTTTAGCCAAACCAGGTTCAAAATAAGGCAAATGCCAAGTTCTAGTCAACGAGCTGTCTCTGCACCCCACTTCCTTTTCTGTAGCTGTTACCCAGCCATGTGGCAGGCAGTCCTAGAGTATCACTGGACCTGCCCTGTTCTAGGGGCCAACTGATTTATGAATCCTTCTGGGCTCATGAAATGTAGTTTGTTTAAACTTGCTTTTCTTTCTTTTCTCATTGTCATCATATGGGGGAGAAAGAACTCTAGTGTGCACCACAGCAGAGTGTGGAGGTCAGAGAACGACTTCCTTGTGAACAGTGGTATTTGGCATTGGTTCAGCTGTAGAGAACGGAGGATTAGCCAATCAGGACCTTTCACTAGCCATGGAGGGTATTAATATTACTGCTAGGAACTGAACTGGGAAGTGAAAGACCTAGACAGGAGGCCTAACGGCTCTGGACTGCTGTATCCTCAACTACCAAAAAACCAACCCAAACAAAGCTGGGGAGCAGGATGCTGGGGAGCTGGCCCACAGCTGGAGAGCTTGCACTGCTCTTGCAGGACTCTCGTTCAGTCCCCAGCACTCACGCTGGGTGGTTCAAAGCTGTCTGAAACTCCAGCTCTAGGGAATCTGACACCTGCTTCAAGACTGTGGCCACCTGTACTCATGTGTACACATACACACACACACACACACACACACACACACATCATTTTTGAAAAGAAATAAAAATATGGTTTGGTTTTGGTTTTTGGGGGGAGAGCTGGGAGGGAGGGAGGGCAGGTGACTCTGCTCAGTGGGTCAACTGCTTGTCTTGGGAGCATGAGGACTAACTTCCAGCCAGGCTGGGTGGCTTGGACTTGTGTCCCTAGTGCTGGGGGTGGAGACAGCCAGGCAGGTCCCTAGGCTCACTGCAGCCAGCCTAGCCTTACTTGATGAGTCCAGGCCAGTGAGACATCCTGTCTCCAAAAACTATATGGATGACACCTGATGAACAACATCCACACTTGACCTCTGGCCTCCACATTCAAGTGCACACACATGTGTATGCCCCCCAAACACACACACACACACACACACACACACACACACACACACACACACACACGAATGCATGTACTCATAATAGTTACAATATGAGAAATCTCTCCCTTAAAACTAAAGATATTTATAATTAATTTGACAATAATATCAATAGAAAAGTAGTGGATCAACATTCTCTTTAACATTTAAAGAAAAGATACGTTTCTGAGACTACTCCAGGGGTTAAAAGAATAACCAATAAAATTGGATCAGTTAGGATATTTTCAATGGAAGGTAACAGACTTCAAGTCAAGCTAGTTTAATGTAATCTGTTAACTCACACAGTAAGCCCAGAGGTGGCTGAGGTTCAGGGAAGGCTAGGTCTAGAGGTTCCAGCTCATTTCTCTGCACCTCCCTCAGCTCAGTCCTTCTGAGGATCAGGTTTATCCTCGGACTGTTGGCAGCTCCTGACAACAAAGCAAGAAGAAAACAGACCACTTCCTGTCCTCTCTTCCAACACACGCGCCTTCACGACTCATTTTCCTCTTCTCCTCCTTACATCTTCTCTCACTCTTCGCTTTTTTTTGAGCATTTGTATTCATGTGTGGAATGCGTTCACACACACACACACACACACACACACACACACACACACACGTGCGCGTGAGCGCGTGCTCTCATATGTGAAAAGATCAGATCCCCTGGCACAGTCCATGTATCTATTTCCTGGAGGTAGGGTGTGTCCCAGGGGGGTCTGAAAACAACTTGTGGGAATCTGGTCTCTCTGTCCACCGAGTGAGTCCCGAGGCTGAACTCAGGGTGAGAGGCTTTGCAGTGTTCGACCCATCTCACCCCTCACCATCTTCTCCCCCGCCCCCTTTTCTCTCTCTCTCTCTCTCTCTCTCTTTCTCTCTCTCTCTCTCTCTCTCATCAGAAGCTCAAAACACAGGGTGGGTTGGTTGGTGGGTTGGTTGGTTGGTTGGTTTTAAACATACGATTGAACTCGGGTCCTTCAGGTCCTTTGTGTTATGCTTGGAAACTCCCCAACTAAGCTCCCTGTCCAGCCCCTCATGTCTCACTTCTCAAGGGCTTGTCACTGGGATGTCATGTTCTGGTGGGCTAAGGCCAAATTTCTGCAGTAATCACTGCCCTGGGACTTACCAAGACCGAACTAATCTAAATTCATCCAAGATTCAGATCAAGGCCCATCCTTGAGTTTACTGACACTGAGTACTTCCCCAGTACACAGGGCTACTAGAGACAGCTCAGAGCAGAAAGCCTGCTTGGCATGAGTCATGTCTTTTTAGAATATTCAAATGTATCTCATTAATGAAATGTCATGTTTGTGTCTATGTGAAATGGGCAACCCATAGCCTGTGTCACCACCCCGTCAAGACCATGCCTCCGTTACTGTCAGCTGCTGCAGGTCTCTGAGGGTAACCTCACCTGGTGTTCAGTCACCGACCAGAAATCAAAAAGGCAAGATGGTGAGCAATCCTCCAAGAATCCGACACATCCTCTGCTAACTGTGATGGTCACAGCCAGGACCGTCCTGCAGCTCTCCTGGCTTGTTCCAATTCCCCAGTGACTAGAAGCTGAAAGGGGAGGAGCTGGCACAAAGCCAGCGCCAACAGTCACAGTGCAGGCCTCTGGGGGTGCTTGAACATACAGCCAGGCAAAATGCCCTTACACACAGATAAAATAAAAATCTTGTAAATAATAAAATTGAAGAGAACAATACATCTCTAAAAACAGCTTCCTGAAGCACTATATTTAGGGTCGAAAGCCTCTTCCCGTTTCAATAGACTTTTAAAGAGCATCAGGTTTTGGCAGCAAAAAATACAATAATTTGTGTTCAAAATGACAGCTCTGTGTCACCCTGACTCACGAGCACTCCATGACCCACCCACAGGCTACGTGAATGTGCCTCACTCAGCTGGCATCCACCTCAGGAGACCAGATTCCAGAGTTGAGTCTACAGTGCACAAATATACCCAACAGGATTTTTTTTTTTTTGATGGTTTTAAAAGACTTAGCTTCCCCATTGATATTTATCTATTCAAATAACACAGGAAACATTGTAAGAAAATATTCTCAAGGGATTCAAGGTCATTTTCATTTTGACAATTTTTTTCTGAATTGATTCTTTATGCTAAATGGCTGCTTACAACTGATCATGTTATTCACTATAAGGAGGCAGAAGAGGGTTGAGAGGACCACAGAATCACAGGCCTGGAAAGAATCTTGGACATTAACATCACAGGTTTGCTTTTATGGCTAAGAAAATGAACCCAGACAGATGTAGGAATTTAACCAGTCATAAAGACCAATACAAATGGTGGATTAAAAATTAAATTTTGTGTGCTCGCTTCTGCAGCACATACACTAAAATTGGAACGACACAAAGAAGATTAGCATGGCCCCTGAGCAAGAATGACATCCAAATTCGTGAAGCAGTCCATATTTTTTATCCATTTGGCACTTCATCTTGAAGTACTGCCTTCTAAAGGAATTATTAGAGATGCCAGGTAATGTAACAACAATGAGATTTATTTTTTAAAAAACATTTCTGGTGTGTGCGTGCATGTGTGTGTTTTGTGTGTGTGTGTGTGTGTGTGTGTGTGTGTGTGTGTGTGTGTGTGTGTGTGTGATGTGATTGTGTGCTTTCAGGCCATGACAGACATGTGGAGACTGGAAGACACTTTGTGGGCTCTACTTCTGTCCATCTTTATATGGTGATCAAGGCCAGGCTGCCGGCCTTGCACACCAGACACTTCCCCCAGCCGTCTCACTGATGCTCACGTAAGATTAGCTGACACATTACCCCAATAAACCACTGTTTTCTCCTCAGACTGCAGACCTACTGTCAGCTGACAGTGGAGGAAAACAAGAGAGGATGTCAGGAAAGCATTCTGTGTGGGTGGGGGACTGGATTAGATAAAGGAGTCCTGGCTCTCCATTCAATGAGAGAAGGAAGGAGACCCCCACTCCTTCCCTCATGGGGTAAGACAACAGGCCTCTGCTAGCATCTCTAAGAAGAAAGCATTTTCTGGGGATACCCACAGGACACAGGGCTTCAAGGCACTAGGGAGGTGTGACGTGCGTGGAGTGCATGCTCATTCACAGTACTGCTTATAATACAATTCTCAGAAACCAGGGAGGCAGCTGAAGCCAGCTGGAAAGATGAGTTTCACCAGAACTGGGGAGGAAACATGGAGCCTAGCCCAGCCCACAGTAGACAGACTTCACAGGGAAAGGAATCTGGGTGAACAAGAATGGGCCACCTTTCAACCGGCAAGTTAGAAATCATTTAACACTGAGAAGGAAGGAAGAGACTATTCCAAACTATGTTACACTGAAGTCAGACTAGTTGACAGATGAGCATAAACTAACCACCTCCCCCAGAGCAGAGAGGCTGCCCTGGATTAATGGCTGGGGAAAGGATGCCTGCCACTGGCTGAGTGTGGGAAGGACTGCTTTCCGGCTGGCCTTGAGAACTCTCCTGGGGAGTAGCAGGCCAGCCCTCCTGACCTTCAGCATGAGCTATGACTTGATGCATTCTGTGCTGTGGGTGCTAGAGTTCAGAACTACACTCAGTCCTCTCCAGTCTGGAGATTCCTGGAACACTTGGGGGGTAGAGGGGAGGGGGACCTGCTGCCTGAATCATTAAAATGGGGTGTGCAGATATGTGAGAGGTCTTCAACCTGACTTTCCCTACCTGTTCCTACTGAAGTTTAGGGTTTTGTTGTGGTTTAGGATCTGAGCTTTTGGCTGCAGGCTCTAGAACCATGGTGGGAAAGTACATTATCTGGATCACTCAGCCTTTCCATAAATGATAGCAAAGCACAAATTCAAGGCTAGGTTTACTAAAAGCACTGAACATTTTTCTAC
This sequence comes from Peromyscus leucopus, assembly GCF_004664715.2. Lineage (NCBI taxonomy): Eukaryota > Metazoa > Chordata > Mammalia > Rodentia > Cricetidae > Peromyscus > Peromyscus leucopus. The sequence continues at coordinate 5,821,092 of NC_051069.1, read as the reverse complement.
ATGGATTGTCCATTCCCTTTGATGTATTTAAAAGGCAGAAATTTAACATCATGTTTTTCAAATTAAAAAGGGAAAGATTTACTTTGGTTTAAAAGCACACTTGAAAACAGCTGGAACCCCAGGCTGTCTGCATACGGGTTATGTGGTTTGTCTATTTACATTTCTGAGCTATTTCAGAAATAAGGGGAGGCTTCCCAAATATTGAAATCTACTTTAGAGACATCTACATAGACTCTCTTAATTTAAAATGTTGGTTATTTTTTATTTTTATTTTACATAAATGGGTACCCTCAGAGGCAGGTCAGATCCCCTGAAATTGTAGGTACAGATGGCTGTGAGCCATCATGAGTGCTGGGAATCACACCCAGGTCCTCCGGAATAGCAGCAAGTGCTCTTTACTGATGAACCGTCTCTCCAACCCCCTTGTTTTCGGTTTATGAGTCAAGAGTCTTGCTATTTGGCCTAGGCTGGCCTCAAACTCAGAATCTTCCAACCCAGCCTCCCAAGTGGTGGGGTTACAAAGATTTTTATTATTAGCAATTTAGACAAAGCACAGGCAGTTCATGCCAGCCACATTTGGCCTGTGCTTATGTGTACTTCCAAACATGGAGAATAATGGAATTTTAGAACTGGCTTCTAGGTGATTATTTAAAATCTAATTAGTGAGCTAGGAAAAAGTGAGCCACAGACTGAAGCTTTAAAATACTTTTTAAAAGGAAAAGGGAAAAACCTGGAGAAAAACGTATAAAAGTATATAAATGTATAAAAGAATTACAATAAAGAATGCTACTTAGATTTTAAACATTCTGTGAGTTTTCAATCTATTGTCACCATATAGTCAGAGCTACTTACTTTTGTATCCTTATATTAAAATTTACTCTTTGTCTTCCAGCTTGAAAATTTTAAAGTCTAATATTTAAGAGGCAAACATTTAGATAAGACTTTGGATGACCACTGAAAGCCAAGCATCTTTACATTGGCTCAGTTAAGTCCATCCAAAGAGTAGATTTTTAAAGGTGAACTAACTAACAAGTAGTCAGAAAACACAACTTATCATTTACAAAGACACCTGACATCATAAAAAATGCAGTAGAACTTTTCATATTTCTTCAGTTCTTCTACTCTATGAATAGGAAGTGGCAAACTAAGTCTCATTTGTGGTAGAAACTAACCATGACACAAATCACCACTTCCTGCTTGAAAAAGCTGCACAGTTTTGCACTGTTTTAGAATTTTCTACTTATAACTAAATTAAATTAATTCAACGTGGCCTTCTTCATACGACAGTTGTACCCATTTGATCTGATCAGACTAACAAATGACAAATCAGGAGCTAGTTCTACAAACTGGGGAAGAACCCTCAGGTTTTCTTTAGGCCACAAATGTATATGACAGAATAAAAACACGACGGTTAAGCACAGATGAATTTGTTTGGCAGTGCTGGGGAGAGAATCCCAAGCTTCGGAAATACTAAGTGAGTTCTGGCCCACTGAACCAGGTCCTGAACCCGCACGTGTACTTTTATTTAAGAACTTACGTGTATGTGCTTGTGTCTAAATTTCTGTGACAGCCCTGACTGTCCTGGGTTTTTTGGAGGACTATGGAAGACTAGAAAAGCAATTGAACCCTGTGAATGTGGTTAAGACGCCATCCCAGTTGGAGCTTTCTGACAGCAGAGCTGAAAGCCACGTAGGACCCTGGCTCAAGGTTTTCCCAGGAGAACAATGGTAGCAACAGGCCAGAGACAACTCTTGTGATAGATACTCTGGCTGCTTTCTGCCCCTGTCCTAAGAACCTGCCTGAGGCTAAAGTGAAGCGTTCTGTACTAACTTTGTTGGCAGAGGTGATTTCAAGACAGCCTAATACTGACTCCATCATGTGGTTATGAGTGGTCACTTATGCAGGTTTCCAACGAAAAAGAACAGACAGGGCAAAAAGAAATAAAAATGTACACTTTGAGGAGAAAAAGGACATCAGGAAATGTCATGTTGGAGCCAAGTCTTATGCTTAAAGGCACAAGAAGTTTAAAGAAAGTCCTGATGTTAAATGAAATAGAGAGTGGTGCATTCAAGGCAAGACCCCACTCCTAGTACCAACTTCCTTCTTAGTTAGTTTTCTACTGCTGTGAAGAACACCATGACCAAGGCAACTGAAGAGAAGAGTTAATTTGGAGCTCACAGTTTAGAATGTATGTAATCATCATGGAGGCGAGCACGGCAGCAGGCAGGCATGACCCTAGAGCAGTAGCTCAGAGCTTAATCCTGATCCCCAAGCACAAGGCAGAGAGAGCTAACTGGAAATGGCATGGGTTTTTGAAACCTTGTACCAGCACACACACATGCACCTCACACACATGCATACGCTCACAAGTACTTATACACACACAGGACATGTGTCTCAAGTGTTAGTCTAGAAGTGACAGTGAGTCTGACTTTTATCAAGAGGGGAGTTCAAGATTCTCTGTGAGCAGATGTTTTGTCTTCAATCAAACCTCTGTTTACAAAGAGATTTGTGAACTACTCTTTCTAGCTCCAAGATTTCCATTTTCTTCCCATCATTAATTCATGATCACTTCAAGAACCAAACTGCTGGAAAACGAAAGCAGCTGTATCTCCCCTGCTCCAACCACGGTTGCCAAGAAAGCCATCTCTGCAGCAGGAAAAGCCCTGTAGTGTGAGTCACCAGGCTCTCTAAGCCTGGAACTGCCTTGTCTGCGCTTCAACAATCCAGTCAGGCCTTTCCACTTAGAGGGAAGGGAAAACTGCAGTCACTGAAGAAAAATGATCTCAAAACAAACAGCAAATCCCTCACTTTACACATTACTGCAATGGGGGAAAAACAGATGCCAATCACTGGAGTTAATTCTGGGAAAAATGACAACTGCATTCCAATGATGTTGGGAAAAAACATGCATCAAGACATGGGGTGAATCTCTTGGATCTGCACAAGTACTGAACATTATCATACTATCCATTCATTTACAAGTAAGAAGCTGAAAAGACTAGAGGCCAGGGGTGGTGGTGCACGCCTTTAATCCCAGCGCTCAGGAGGCAGAGGTGGATCTCTGTGAGTTCAAGGCCAGTCTGGTTTACACAGCAAGTTCCAGGACAGCCAGAACTACATAGTCAGACCCGGTCTTGAAAAAACGAGAGAGAGAGAGAGAGAGAGAGAGAGAGAGAGAGAGAGAGAGAGAGAGAAGACTAGACATAACAGAATTAAATCACAATATGACAGTGCAAAAACTGAAAACAAAGGATAGCCTGGTTCTCTCCCAGACTTAGTTCTTTAAACAGGAACTATAAAAAAAGAATGTTATTCATGACATAGGGCTGAAATAACCTTAGAAATAATTTGATCATTTTCTAGGAAAATTCTGAGTCATTTTATTTAGAAGAATTTTAGGCTATATAGTGTAAAATGAAAAAACTTAGAAATTCACCTCACCCAGTTAATACCAATCAACAAATCTGGAGTGAGGAGCAGGGGAGGAAGGCCTGTACCAAATAGAGGCTGGAGAGGAATCTAAAGGCACACTCCTCCTGCAAGCCCATGTGGCTTCCTCCCAGCTACCTTCTCTGCAGAAACACGCAGTACCTAGAGGCTATGAAATCAACCCAAGAGAAAACCCAGCGCTCTGAATCTAGTGGGCAAAGCCTTTTCTTCATCAAACCAATGCCAAAGCTGCAGAAGTATAATAAAGTCAATCACTGCAGCTCGGACAACAGGTGGAAAATTAGAACAAGCCACGGATAACAAGTAATGTTAAAACAAAAAGGTGGGGTATATGACAGTAAATAAGACAAAATCACCAGAAATAACACAGTAGAACACTATTTTTCTAATAAAAATGGAAAACTACTAATTACATCATTCTGATTTGTAAGCACACTCCCCTGTGATACAATCATTTAAAGCTCAGAGCAGTGAATGTCATGTTTGGAATCTGAACTGTCCCTCCCAAGTTCATGTTCTGAACACTCAGTCTTGGGCCTGTGGGTGGAAGGCTCAAGGCTGTGGCTCCTTTAGAAGGTGGGACCCAGCTACTGGAAGCAGTTCACTAGGAAGGTCAAACTCACTTGGAATCCATGGTTGGCCACAACATGAGACATAGGAGGCTCAGGAAAGCAGCCACGACAGACTGAAATCCTCTGAAACTGTGAGCCCAAGTCAATCTTTTAAGCTATCAAGGATCTGCTCACAACCACGAAAAAGTAATCAATACACTTTATAACCTCCATATCCCCAATGATGCCTGTCTATGTATGGAGTCAGTTCCCACCTTAAGATGGTTAACAGTTTTTACGACTTTATAGGTGCTAAAGGAGTCTGTAAAATTTCTTCCCTGGTTTAGACTATAAAGCAAAAAAAAAAAAAAAAAAAAAAAAAAAAAGAAGAAGAAGAAAAAAGAAGGAGAAGAAGGAGGAGGAGAAGGAGGAGGAGGAGGAGGAGGAGGAGGAGGAGGAGGAGGAGGAGGAGAAGAAGAAGAAGAAGAAGAAGAAGAAGAAGAAGAAGAAGAAGAAGAAGAAGAAGAAGAAAGGAAAAAAAGTTTTTAATCAAGCAATTGGCTTGATAAATCTAAGATCTTTCATCTACGTTCCAGACCCAGAGATCCAATCTGGTCTGGCCAGTGATGGAAATGAACACACATGTTTTCTTTAGTCTCTTTTGTTCACCCAGCTAACTGCCTCCTTAAGCTTTAAGAACACAAAGAATGAGGAACAACTATATTTAAGGTATAAAATGTGGGAGGTGTCACCACATGCTACAGCAGATTTCGAGTTTAATCCGTATTTTCTTATTCCTCTGCTGCAAGATTCCAGTATTCAAACGAGAGAGAGCGGGAAAGGAGGAGAAATCCTGCAACACGTTCATGAGAGACGTTTTACAAACTCGGTCTGACACCATGATGTTCAGAGAATCGTTCAGTACCACACTTTATAAATGTTCCTAAGAGCCGGGCGGTGGTGGCGCACGCCTTTAATCCCAGCACTTGGGAGGCAGAGGCAGGCGGATCTCTGTGAGTTCGAGGCCAGCCTGGGCTACCAAGTGAGTTCCAGGAAAAGCGCAAAGCTACACAGAGAAACCCTGTCTCGAAAAAACCAAAAAAAAAAAAAACAAAAAAAAAAATAAAAAAATAAAAAAAATAAATGTTCCTAAGAGACCAAAGATATATTTCAAATTATTTTTCTGCTTTTAAAAAATAAAACCGAATTTAAAGTAGGAGATTGAGATCAAGGCCCTTCTACCCCTCCGGTAGCTAAGAAGGGGCCACCCACACTATCTGTCAATGGGGCAAAGGGCAGAGGAAGTGTGGAACACTGACACAATGCAATTTTTCTTGCAGAAAGAAGGAAGTTACGCTGTTGGCAGGAAGATGGGGGCAGCTGGCAATAATCACAGTAGGTCAATGAAGGCAGTCTCAGAAAGATAGTCAGCCTACACGCTTTTGTGGCTCCTAGACTTTAGAGATCATAAAATCATATGTGTATATATGACATGAAAGCAGAAGTAAAGCTATTGAGGGGGGCAGTGGGGGCTGATAGGAGAGAGGGGAAGACATGAGGACAACAGAGGAAGCTCAACATACATTTTGTACGAAAACTTTAATATATATATGTATATATATAATAAAATTATTTAAATGCACAGGTATTTCCACTGACTCATCCCCAGTCTTGGGTAGGAAAATTATTCAACTTATGTTCCCTTTTCTCATTCTTTCAAAACTGACAGTTCTTTCTAGATCTTGGAAATGTATGTTAACCCAGTGTCCATTGGCACCAGCTTTCCTCAGGCCCACATTTCAATTTACAAAATATATGCTTTTTAGACATGTGTCATCCCCAGGCAATTAGCTGCCCCAACTGACAGGCATGTGAAATACAAAAGACTCATTTGGAGATCTCTAACCTGAGATTTGGGCACAGAAAGAAACGGCCTTAATTCTTACAATAGCTGGAGGTGAACAACTTTCTTGAAAATGGCTTTGTGTGTCTGTCCCACCCTACCCATACTCCTCCTTGTCACAGCAACCACTGAGGACTTTGTGCTTTATTCACCATGGAACAAGGCTTTGAAGCTGTTAAAAGTGATCTTTGGCAAGGAGGTGGTGGCGCATGACTTTAATCCCAGCACTCAGGAGGCAGAGCCAGGCAGATCTCTGTGAGTTCGAGGCCAGCCTGGTCTACAGATCGAGATCCAGGACCAGCACCAAAACCACACAGAGAAACCCTGTCTTGAGAAAGCAAGAAAAAAAAAAAAAAAAACAGTGATCTTTGAACATCATCAAAATTACATAGAAACTTCTCTAAGTATTTGTTATAACATTACAAAAGTAGCAAAATTTAAAATGTATTATGTAGAAAATGTATGTTTTCTACAGTCATGTAGAAAACAGGAGCTATGCAAAGTAACATGCACTGCAGTCGAGTAGTTGACATTAGGACAGTGTGTCTACATGGGAGGATTTTCAAAATCAGGAAGTTGAAATGGGTGCTTACTCTTACATTATTCTTGCATTAAGTAATCTTGAGGAAAATATACTGTAACTAAAACAGCACTCAGTATGACTATTCTTCAAATTCTGGACAAGAGCAGCTCTAGGTGGCTGCCCCTGCAAAGATTTCAACATCAAATATGTTGTTTATATGGGGGAATAAAGAGGCATACCAAACAACTAGCTCACTCGCTCCGTGTGGTGAGAAGATTGCAATATGAGGAGTCGTTAGTTCTTTATTTGTTAGTACTTTTGTTGTTATCTAGATTCCTTGGGGAAGTGAGTTGGCCAGAAGCATAGCTAATAAAAGAGAACTGGGAAAGAAATAGAATGAATCATGCCAGTTTCGCTGTCAGAAGTTACTCTAACACTGAGAAGTAACAAGGTAGTAGCTATTCCGGGAAGTATGCCAGCTGGGGGAGCGACAATCTCTACCTACCAAATTGCCCAAATTTGTCCCCTGCTCCCTAATCCTGTACTTCCAGTTATCTGATGCCACCTGCAAGTGTGTGTGTGTGTGTGTGTGTGTGTGTGTGTGTGTACACAAAAGAAAAAGATAAACACCAACTCTGATTACGTTCTGTGTTTTGTGACATCTGTGCAAACAGGCATCCTCTGTAGATGTCATTTGTCCATTGTGTCCCTATCTCTAGTTAGCTCAGATAATTCCGAGTTTGTCATACTATAATTTATCCAATTAATCTAATCAGCTATGAAACAGAAGAGGGCAACAGTGCAATCTTTGATAAAGTGACTTCACTGGGTTTTAAAAGCTGTTCAGTTGAGGATCATAGTTAACTTCCACACAAAGGGCAAAAGTAACTTCGGTGAATACTCTGTCTTATTTTGAGATGGGGACAAGGAGTTGAGGTTGGACGGTCTTAAACTCAAATTCACGATCCTCATACCTCAGTCTCCTGAGTGTTGGAATTACAGTCATTTGCAACCACGCCTGACTTACTTTGTATATTTTTAGCTCATCTTTCTATTCATAAGATCCCACATAACAATGGGATGTTAAACCTAAAAACAAAACAAAACCAAAAACAGGCACATATATTATTTTAAAATAAATTCTCAGGTACAGAGGATGGAGAGTTCTAAGTTTTTACATGTCTGGGAAGAAACCCAGAATGACTTCATATATACAACAGTTAAGGCTTTTGTTTGTTTGTTTGTTTCAAAGCAAAAAAAGAAAACATCATTTGAAAATGTTTCCACTGTAATCTAAAAGTTGATTTACAATGTTAAGCTCATTTTCCTAGTTTGTGACAGATCCAAACTGTTTTGGTGGTATTGTAACACAAAGTTACTAACACAGAAAACAAAAACCGAACTATGCGCTCATGACCATTTCACAGATGTCCTCAGGCAAGCCTGGGGCAGAATCTCCATCTCTAGTGGCCACAGTTTCTTTCCATGCTCCCAGTTTGGCCCAGTGCAGTCACTAGGTCGGGCACTGCACACGACAGTGATGCAAAGAGTTGAGAAACACAGCACAATGACTGAGGTTTTAGCCCCAAACGGTCTGCAAGGACAATGAGAACATGAAGGAAAATGCTGCTGGCCACGGGGAAATGGGAGCGATCACTACCATAGGACAGCAGTGCCTTGTAGGAATTTATGATGTGACAGAAGAGGGGGGAAGGGGGGCACGACAGCACGACACAGGACTACATTCTGAAAAGCTGATATTTAATCTACTTTGGATAAGTAATATACATTTCCTGGCCTCCAGGCTAAAGGCTGAAATGGGTGTTTGGAAGCTGAGTAGTGGCAGGCTTGGCCCTTTTCAGAGTTTGCAGCCTCGGTGGGAAAGAGTCGCAGTCCAGTTTCAGCACACAGAACAGGAAATGCACCGAGGCTGCTTCATAGGATGGCTTTGCTGATGCAAATATAAAAGCCACACTTTTGTGACTAATGAAAAGACAAATGTCAGTATATTATTTTACACAGCCTGAGGCACCTCCAGAGCCCGATGCTGAACCAGGCCCACTCAAAGAAGAAGAGTGGTGGGTTCTGAGGACCTCCAGGGAGAGCACCAGAATGTCAGCATGTGCAGAGCCTGCTCCACACTTGAGTCTCTTCAGAAGCAGGAACTAACACAGATGAACCCAAGACATCTAACTGCCTGCTTTAATGTTGTTTCTACCAGTTAGTGAATGATTATTTCCCCAGAGGTGTCACCTGCCTATCGCAAATGGAAAATATAACAAGGGAAAAGCTTTTCTTCTTATTTATAAGCAAATTTGACTTAAAATTTAAGACAATGTAGTATTCATTATACTATCCCCTTCATGTCACATCTCAGCAGCCCAGCAAATCAACTACATTCTGGGTGAAGTTTGAAATTCTCACTAAATCCTAAGGGTTTTGATGACTAGCTGAAATTGAAAATTATCAGACATAATTATATACAATGATAATATCAGCCAAGCATGATGGGACATGTTTGTAATCCCTAGCATCCAGAAGGCTGAAGCCAGAGAACAGTGAGTTCGAGGCCAGTCTGGTCTACAGAGCGAGATCCAGGACAGGCACCAAAACTACAGAGAAACCCTATCTCAGGAAAAAAAAAATTGAAAAGAAGAAAAAGAAAGATGTAGCATTAAAAACAAAACAAAAAACAACAACAAAACCTATTGGTTTGATTTACAGTAGGATGGCCTATAGAGAATATTGAACTCCTGACTCCAAACTCCCTCATCTGATAAGCACAGTGACATAAAAGATGTTTCTACATTTATTGTGTGCTCTCAAGGGCCATCCTTTTCCCTGTTTCAGCAATAAAGAACCTGAGGCTCCAAGAGGTTAAGTAGCCTGACTAAGATGCCATAGTAGTAGTACAGCCTTTACCCATGATGAATACATTCCAAGTCCAGTAGATGCCTGAAAACTCTGACAGTACCAAACCCTATCTACAGACGGTCCCTGACCATCAATAGTGTTAGAGAAATGTGTACCCAGTAGAAGTGGTATTTTGAATTTTGATCTTTTCCTGTCTTGTATTCAGAATGATGCCCACCCCCCTTTTGATTCCTGGCAGCAGCAGCACTGGGTAACAAGATGCACCTCCCTGTCAGTTAAGCTGCTGTGAGAATGAACAGCTAACACTCCCAGTACACTATGTTGCTGATGGTTTTAGATAGAGACACGCAATAAACTATAGGAGACAGTCAGCTCTTACTATGATGTAGGTGTTCAGCTGGAACCTCCAGCTCACTCCTGCTGGATCCAGAAAGCCCCATTCCTGTCTCTCCAAGTCCCGCCCTCTCAGAGAGTCTCCAACAGAGAAAAGGCAGCAAAAAGCCCAGTGCCGCATTCCTGGCGGCTACAGCAGCTCCTCCTCCCCTGAAGCTGCCAGTAGCCCAAGACCCCACCTAAAGCGGTCAGCCTTTGACCATACTTGGGCACAAACCCATCTTGTGAAGGACACACTATCACCCCTCACCTACAGGTGTGTGTATAAGCTCCCTGATTTAGTTCGGCCACCTGACTTCTCTGGCTTCGATCTCTGGGGCTGGAGGACTCACCCGGGGGTTGCTTTGTTCAAATATACCTATTCTTTTACTTTTTCAATTTGGCTTCATCTGGCTTACAATGTTGGGGGGGATCTATTATCGAGATACAGAAAACCTATAAACAGGCATGTGTGTCATCTGATATGCCCACATTTTAAACAGGCTAGGCCATGGGACTCTTGAGAAGCTTGTACTTACTCTTGGGCATACACTGTCCTTTTCCTAAGCACCTCTGTCTCACCTGTCTGTTGCTTAAATCTCTACTAAAATGGTTTCTTAATAAACTTCAACTCTGCTTCATTAAACAAAACTATGGGCTGAGCTAAACCATGATGTTTGCTGGGTCAGCTGATATTAAAAACCATTTTTAACTTGTAACAAGCTTATCAGGATGGAATGCTACAAGTCCAGAAGTATCTCTTTTTTTCCAATACATAAACATGAAAAGTTTCACTTATGAATTGGGCATAGTAAAATATTAATTAATAAAAGAAAATAATTATACTGTAATAAAAGTAATTTAAGTCAGGCAATGGTGGTGCATGCCTTTAATTCCAGTACTCAGGAAGCAGAGGCAGGAGGATCTCTATGAGTTCAAGGCCAGCCTAGTCTGCAGAGCAAGTTCCAGGACAGCCAAGACTACATAAAGAAATCCTGTCTCAACTGTTTATTTCTATAATTTTTCACATACCATTTTTGAGCAATGGTTAATTGCCATGTTAAAACTGTGGGTAGGTGACACTGGGGTAAATAAAGGCACGGTAATGGGGGACTGGTGACTTTAAAAAGTGGAGCTGAGGTTTCAACTCATACCTGCCAAGCTCCACACCTGAGCTCCCTTCCTTGCACAAAGGATGAGAATTCTGTCTCAAGTTACACTGCCGGAATTCCCTCTCAGACTCCATCCTGGATGTACTAATTCAAATCATAAAGAATTTGGAAAGAAACAGTTGACCCTAGCTCTAGGTCACTTCTAGGTCACAAAAGCAAAATGGGTCAACTCTCGGTTGGCCTGAATACGCTGTATTACTAGAGTAGCTTAGTATGGCCAATTTAATCTTTAAAAATCTTATTTCTAGGGCTGGTGAGATGGCTCCATGGGTAAAGACACCTGATGCCAAGCCTAACAACCTGAGTTCAATTCTAGGACCTAATAGTGGAAAGAGAACCAATTTCCCCAGTTGTCCTCTGATCTCTGTCTACCTGCTGTGCATGTATGTACATGTATATCTGCACATACACACAGACATACACAATTGATTGGCAGATGTATTTTGAAACATAGTTCTAGAAGAACCAAAAATGACCTGATCATCCTTTTTTTTTTTTTTTTTTTTTTTTGTGTGTGTGTGTGTGTGTGTGTGTGTGTGTGTGTGTGTGTGTGTCAATATTGAGGCTCTAACTGAGCTAAATCCATAGCCTGACCATGGCATCCTTTGAACTGGAAAGGATTCTATCAATAAAGATCTACTTGCAGTTAAGAGTGAATCTCTCCCTTATAGCAAGATTCAAATGAAAGGTTGGGAAGTGGGCAGAGGCAATTTTCTGCTCATATGATTGAAGTACTTCATGCAAGCCTACTGGGATTGTGGCATACTGCCTGCAGGGGAAAAGCCTGATTCTGCAGTGAGGCTGGAAAGAACCAGAAATTGGGTATTAGCTGTGGTCAAATTGTTCTTGGCATTTAGACCTATCTCTTAAATATATGTAAATATCTTCTAAAATGAGATGGATGCTTGGTATAATTTTGTATAACTGCTGTATCTTCCAATTCTGAGTTTATAATGAGAAAGTAACTATACTACAAATAACAAATGTCCACAAGAATTAAAAATAACAGCCTGCAACCTGGTTCTGTGACATCACTTTTGTGCCACCTGAATAAACTGATAGTTTACAATGCATATCTTTGTTTTGATCATCACAGACGACCTGCAGATGGAGGAAGAGATAATGGAAATTTATTTCCACACAGAGACACTGAGGCCAAAACCACTGTGTAAAAAGTGACAGAGCTAGGATTCTAACCTGGGTCCAGGGACTCCAAACCAAGTACTGTCCCCATTCTATCACGCTGCTTCATTAGGAGACATCTGAGTGGGAGAATAGGAACAGCTGTTTTTACACTTGTTTCTGAGGCTGGGGAAAAAAGATGGCAGGCAAAAGAAAATTTTCTTCTTTAAATAATTGTCTCTTGGTCAGGGTCTAACAAATCATTTCAAGAATTCATAATAGAAGGAATTTATTATATACTAACAAGGCATCAGCATGCAGACTTTATTTTAAAATAGGCCTGTTTATTTTATGGTGCTAGCAATGGAACCCAGATCTTTGCAAATGCTAGACAAATGCTCCCCACTGAGCTCCTCAGCCCACAGCAGAAAGAATTTATGAGATGGAATTGGTTATACAAGCCATGATGTTGGTGAGAGCCAAACTGGTAGAAGGGTTAGCATTAACAGGGAGCACACAACCCCTAGGCCAGAGACAGAGGAAGAGATGGTGTTATTGGAGCTGAAGGCCTGGGGTCTCTTAAAGGAACATGGAAGTAAGGTGGATCTGTCCAGTGGGAAGCAGGACCACAGAAACCATCTCTGCAGAAGAAGCCACCTCAGGGAAAAAGGAAGAAAAACTCTCTGGCTTCTCTTTCTTTTTACATAACCTCTCACCCAGTCTCTATGCAACTGAGTCCTGTCTGAGGCCAGCTGCCCAGGAGCCTGGACACCAGAGGAGGGACTAAGAGATCTAAGGAGGAACATGGACTACAGTCAACTGGCCGCTATCACAATCAGATGCGTGGTCCTGTGTAAGCCACTGAGGTTTTGGGTTATTAAGCCCCAGCAGAAGTTAACAGAAACAGATCTCCACAATAATGAATAGGTAAAATAAATAAACGGAGAAAAATGAAATAGAGACTCGAAAGTAAAATAGTGACAACAATTACCTCCCATAATTTCTTTGAGGAAAACATTTCCACTATTCCCCTGTGAGTCAAAGATGAAGAACGAGTACACAGACTGCCCTTCACCCGTGGCCTGGTGCAAAGGACAGGCACAGGCAACTGACTAAGAAGCGGTGGGATTCCAGCTAGAAGTGAAAGGCAGGCCAGGTCATGACTGTCGAAGCTTTACCATCTACTGGGCAGTTCGGGACAGGCTGACCCAATGACCTGAGAGTGTCATATGCTGTCAAGTCAGGAACCAAGCCTTCTAAAAAGGAAGTCTGTCCCTGAGTCAGCACTGTGGGCAAGCAGTACTAATATAGCTCGTGGGCAGCCAATGACATGGCTGGTGACTCCAAGCTCTTTGGTTATACCACTTCTATCCAAACACAGTACAGTCCTGTTAGTAACTTACACTTCCTTCCCCCAACGTAGAGAGAAGCACGGCTGGATATGAGCAGCCTTTTTAGCTCATGTAATTACCCACCTTAAAATATAAAGCCGCACCCAACGTACCCAATCCTATTTTTCACAATTCCTTAGGACAACCACCTCCGAAGTGCCTCCTTTATCATTTGTGTGGTATTCCCTGACTCTAAGGGGTAGGACTCCACTGTGTGAGGTAGTATTCATCCTGCCTGAATCCTGACAGTGCCTCAATCCTCAGCAACTCCACCATGCCACTCTCTAATCTAGGTCCCCACAGGATCTAGACCGGGTACGGTTAGACTGCACCCGCTCACTCTGTTGTTGTTCTGCATGGTAAAGTTTTACCTTCCCAACTGGACTTGAGCAGCAGACCCAGCGCTGTGAGTAGCTGGGTGAGATGGCTCCTGATAGCTGCTTGAATGAGTGAAAGGAGAGCCTTTAAAAGTGAGAGCCTAATCTTTTACTTTCAGCTCTTCATTTGCAGTCTCAGTTCTGTTTGCCAAGTGAGTACCAGGCACTCAGTAAATACTTACGGACATTGATTAATTACTTTGGAATACAGTCAGGCTCACACGGCTCTAAACTGATCCTACTGGGATGCATCTTAATGTTGCTCTGAACTCAAGTTAGGTATTTGGACAGCTTTAGTGTATAAACATACAAAAGTGAACAGGCCCAAAAGCCATTTGAGACATTTAAATTATTAGAAAATGTACAAATGAGAGTACAATAATTAGCAGACATAAAATAGACGTCTTCGTTCAATGGAGAGGAGACAGCAGCGAGGTCCTGAACCAAACGAAGGGAGTGAAGAGTCCCTACCATTCCCGTTCTCACCTCTTAAATCGTCTTCGTCGTTTAAATAGGCTTGGGGCTTTTGGTTTTTTAATTCCACATACAACAAAACAAATACCCACAGTGAGATAAACCCCAACTGTGCAATTATATTAGGTAGATTAATACACAAGCATTACCACCAGCAAAGTAACAAGAACTGACGATTTCCTGTTGGCTGGGAAAGTATCACTTTTCTCAGAAGCCACCTTTTCTGACAACTTGGAAAACAGTCACGGAACTGCAGGCTGCAGAAGTCTGTGTGCTGTGTGGGAATGCCTGCCACTGCTCCAGCCACCAGAAGGGCTTCCGGGGTCCGCGGAGAAAGACCAAAAAGCAGGAAGCCCAAACCAAGAGAGACAATAGGCTTATTACCCAAGAGACCTTAACAAAACCACAGCCAGTCAAGCCAGCAGCCAAAGCTCTGTCAATAGAGCCTTGACAGTGAAAAGAGCCAGTTTCTTTCATAGAAAACGGGATCTGTCCAGTCAAATGCAGCCTCTGTAGGAAAGACTTGTTTTAAAGATGACCTGAATCTTTAGGGGCAAATCAAAGGACAGTAATGACCCACGGGGTAGAAATACTTATGCCATTCTCTCTCTCTCTCTCTCTCTCTCTCTCTCTCTCTCTCTCTCTCTCTCTCTCTCTCTCTCTCTCTCTCACACACACACACACACACACTCTCTCTCTCTCTCTCTCTCTCTCTCTCTCTCTCTCTCTCTCTCACACACACACACAGAGACAGAGAGAGAGAGACAGAGAGAGAGACAGAGAGAGAGCAAAGTTTGATAAGATTGTACCTGACTTATACTTTTTTCCCACACTGTCTTACTATGTAGCCTTGGTTGACTTAAAACTCCTTATGTAGACCAAGCTGGCTTCAGACCTGAAGCACCTTCCTATCTCTGTCTCCTGAGTGCTGGACTCAAAGCGTGAGCCATCATGCCTGGCTGACCTTGTACATGAAGTGGACTCTCTGTATTCTATTCTTACATTCTGGACTATTTTTTCCCTTCTATTAAAAAACAAAAAGTTGTTATGGACACACTAAATTGACTTCATGACCCAATAATTATAATTCACACCAAAAAAAAAAAAATTTGGCTTATAGAACATTCTGGAAGTTAGCCAAAGGTCACATACTCTTTCTTTTGTTGTTTAAAATCTATTGCTGGTAAGGAAAGGCCACTCTTGGATGGAGGGAGGGAGAGTGAAACAGTAACTTCAAGACCTTAAGTGTGGTTGAAACTGCAGTGTATTACACTAAGAGGACAATCATTTAGCGCTTTCTCTGTGATTTGTAGGGAAAGGAGCACAAATAGGACTGGGAGATCAGACATAAGGAGAATTCCAACAGGAGAAATACTGCTCCGGCAGGTGCCCGCCCAAGTTCTCCACCTCCACCTGAGATGCTCTCAACTGCCCGCTTTACTAGCGGAGTAAGAACTATCACAAGCCGGGTGGTAGTGGCGCACGCCTTTAATCCCAGCACTGGGGAGGCAGAGCCAGGCGGATTCTGTGAGTTCGAGGCCAGCCTGGGCTACGGAGTGAGTTCCAGGACAGGCTCCAAAGCTACACAGAGAAACCCTGTCTGGGAAAAACAAAAAACAAAAAACAAAAAAAACTATCACAAATTTGCCAGAACTTGGTAACTGACCTTGCTGTAAATGAACGGAATGGAAACACATTCTTTACATGAAGGAGCAATTTCCTGCAAAACCACAGGCTCCCGTTAAATCAGTTTAGAATGGTTAGAGCACATATTGTACAAAGAATAGAGAGAGTCTCAGGTTAGATGACCCTGCATAATGGAATCAAATAATATCCCTTGACTGTCTCCTGAGACTTCCCCACCTCATCAGATAAAGATGTTGACAGCCATAGCACAGGCTATCATAATTAACAGTCACTAGGGCTTGCTGGGGGAAAAGTCTAAACAGTCTTATCCAGCTGTGAACACTAAGCTACAATAATAACTGTCCTGGCAAGATATGCCCATTGGTACAGTAGTGGTATGGATGTTATGAGGTAACCAGCCTATTTCTGATTGAATTTAAGGCCTACTCCACAGGAGAGAACTTATGCCTGGTACTGTAAATCTGACCAAGAACCCATGGGTATCTATAGGTCCTAAAAGAGAAACTTCTATTATTTTGCTAATAATATAGTCTAGTATCCAACTGCCTTCTAAGTGCTTATCTTTATATCCATATGTCTCAGAGTTTCTATGCTGTGATGAACACCATGCCCAAAAAGTAGTTGGGGAGGAAAGAGTTTATTTGGCTTATACTCCCACATTGTAGTCCATCACTGAAAGAAGCCAAGACAGGAACTCAGAAAGGGCAGGAACCTGGAGGCAGGACCTGATGCAGAGGCAATGGAGGGGAGCTGTTTACTGGTTTGCTCATCATGGCTTATTCAACCTGCTTTCTTATAGAACCCAGGACTACCAGCCCAAGGATGGCACTACCCACAATGGGCAGGGTCCTCCCCGCAGTGATCACTAATTAAGAAAATGCCCTACAGCGGGATCTTATGAGACATTTTCCCAATTGAGGCTCCTCTTCGCCAGTGACTCTAGCTTGTGTCCACTGAAATAAAACTACACCATGCAACCTTCATCAGAGAAGCTTCTTTTTGCAGTGGACAGTGGTTAATACACAGACGCCTGATCAGTTCAGAGAGTAAGTGGCTCTGGAGTACTTAGCCCTAAACGAGACCTCTGTACCATACCCACTTTCCCAAGGCGCAGCCAGAGGAGGCACACAGATTTTAGAGTCAGAGGTTGGGAACAAATGCTAAGAAAGTGTCCTGTGACGTGACAGGGCCATTGCACTCAAACTCACAGTAGTTATGGCTGCCTGCACAAACCAAGGCACTCAACAATTCAGCTTGGATAGGAAAGGGCCCACCCCTTAGCTGAGCAGCTCCTGGAAACTGATGGCTGCTGGGGAGAGGGAGAGACAGTTTTCCTCAGGGGTAAATCCTCTGGCAGGCTGCCCATGCGCTAGTGAACCCATGTGCAAATAAGTAGCACTAATTTGACTCTGTGGTTTATAAAAAACAAATTAAAGAAAAGGTCATGAAGTTGAGAAAAGAACAGGATGAGAAGGGAGGATGAGATGAGATGGAGGAGAGGAGGGGCAGAGATATGATCAAAATATACTATATTTGTATATGAAATTCTCAAAGAAAAATTGTAAATGTATAAAAATCACTAGTACTTCTTCGTAGCTCCAAGTGCCAGGTAGTCAATGTATTAAACACTTAATCAACTTACCGTTTCTCAAACCAACCAACCAACTAACCAACCTGCACCAGGGATGTTATCTACATTTTAGACAGAGAAAAGGAGGATTCACACAAGTACCTTTCTTAAAATCATAAACTAAAAGTGAGAGGGCTGGCCGGCTCAACGAACTCAACTATGTCAATTTGAATTCTCATGTCTATTTTGACAGCAGTCATTACCATGTGAGCTCTCAACTGTCTATCTAGAGTAGCGGTTCTCAACCTCTGGGTCATGGCCCCTTTGGGGGTCAAAGGACCCTTTCACATGGGATCGAATATCAAATCTCTTGCATATCAGATATTTACATTATGATTCATAACAGTAGCAAAATTACAGTTATGAAGTAGCAACAAAAGTAATTTTATGGTTGGGGGTCACCACAACATGAGGAACTGTACTAAAGTGTTGAAGCATTAGGAAGGTTGAGAACCACTGATCTAGAGAAAAGAACGTTGGCATTAAGATGAATTTCAAAATGAGTTTGCTTTTGACATGAATGTTGGCTATTGATACAAAGATGCACAAATATAATAATATAACCCTCCCTCTTCTGAAGAAGAAAAAACTTGTCTATCAGATTTTACTTTACATTACTTTTCAATTAAAAAAAGCTGAAGTAAAGGAAATTACATTAGTGTAATCAATAACTTAATCATCCACTGGAGAAAACAGTTACTCACACAAGGAGCACTTTCATGATGAAAGCCTTCTCCAGCTTTTGGGGTTCACACAGAGGTATCCAAAACCACTAGGCCTTTCTTCTCCCCCTTGCTTTTGAACAACCACACATGACTCTCCAAACCTGGCTAAGGATCTAGACTTGTTAGGCTCAGTGCTACCATACAACGTACTCAGATGCGGGCTCCTGGGTGATCTAAAAGCACCATACAATCCACAGGAAACTAAACGTTATCTTAAACCCCCCAAACAGCTTTAGAATAAATAGCAGGGAAGATTAGAAAGTTCCAGAGGAAACTGGATGTGGTGATGAGTACCCATAATCCCAGCACTAGCAAGTCACAAGAGGACTGGGAGTTTGGGGCTAGCCTGGGCTATGTACCAAAACTGTGGGAAGGAAGGGAGAAAGGAAGGGAAGGAGAAAAAGAGAGGGAAAGAAACAAATTTCTGACGGAAAACCCCTATACCCTATTCAGTTGTTCTGAACATAAAGAACCTGTTTTGTTACAACTTTGGCATAGCAGGAAAAGAATCATCCAGAACTACCTCACTCTCATCGTGCTGAGCCCTCCGATCAGGCCCACTCCTACCATCTCTTCGCCAGTCTCCTGGCAGCACATCTGTGTTCCTCTACCCGACTAATTATATGTACTCTCCTTGATGAGGTGTCTGAGTATTCCTTCTTTAAATGAAAGAAGCTACTGTGAACATAGATAATAGAAAATCAGGCCCAGTGACACCAAGAGAAACACAGATGTAATCAACCCTCGTAGAACCAGTCAGAGCCCTACTTCCATGGGAAAACATGCTCCACCGAGGCAGCAGTCAGGCCAACTGCTCTGATGCCATCTTTTGGCTAAAGAAGGATGCGGATGCATAACTGAGAAGTCAAAACTTTCAGTCAGGAATCAGTATTTAGAACCACACTGAAACATTTATATGTACATTCAAGAAGGGAAAAGCCAGAACAGATAACATACATGAGAAATCACAGAGAAGAAAAACACATGGTGTTGCCTTTTGTATGGACTCTTGGGTAATACAAATCTCTAAGAGTAAGTATAATATGGTTCCTTTTTCCTCTGCATCTTCTCACCAGTTTTAAGTAAAAATGCAGGGTTATGAAAACAAGACCACTGTTAACTAGAGACAGTTCTTAATATATCCGAAACTCAAACAGTTTGGTGAAGAATTCCAAGACCACTTCTAGAACACCTTAATCAACAGAAACAAAGTACAAAAATCTATTTTAAAATAAAATCTGTACATCAGTGAATTAGATTTCCCATTAAGCGTATCTCACAATGAGGCTCCATGTGAGCTTAACTCTGAGAGTGGAAGAGGGTGGGCATGGGCTCTAGGAGTCACCACAAGTGATGTCTTCAACAGCTAGATTCCCAGGGTCACAGCTGGTGAGCTGGGGTAAATAGGTAACTGGTCTCATAGCAACAGCAGGTATCTCTTTGTCCGGCATGGGGAAGGTCATCGGAATGATTATGTCCTCCTGGACCTAATGATAATGTGACAGGAGGCATGAGGACAGAAGAGCTCTATGTATGCTGTTCAACTTTGAAGATCTACTTAACAAACAAGAGAAATAAAAAGAAATACCATACTCATAATCCATAGAAAATACCTTTCCTTGTTTCTTTGGGATCAGAGTAGGATGACATGCAATTTTTAAGTTAGAAGGGGAAAGTAAGAAACACGAACTCTCAAAAGCAGAAACTCACATCTCAAAGTTACATAAGAGAAATAGAACACCTAAGACTGGAGGCAGGAGAACCGCCCTGGCCACGCCCCTGGCCACGCCCCTGGCCACGCCCACCACCAGAAGCAGAGGCTTTGCAGGACCTGGCACTTCGCACACCCATCTTCAAGGAAGCTCTGCTGTGAGATTCTTTTCCAGCTGAAATCAAGCTCTCATAACTGCATGATACTCTGCCTTCAGGAACTGCTACAATTTACAAGTTGATCTCAAGAACAAGGCCATTTCTGTTTTGTTCTTGAGAACAGACAGGAGAAACAGAATAAAACAAAAATGTAGACAATTACTTGAGAAACAGAATTTACTCACTTTAAGTTCCAACACAATATAAATAAACAGTTGGAGAGACCTATGGATGAATTCTCCATGGCTAGAAAAAAGACTAGTTCTGTGTGCATGTGCATATGTATATCTATCTGTCTGTGTTCTCCATACTATAAGTTAAACTTACAACTTCCCTTTTATTATTTTTACAAACACACACTAACTCGTCTATAGCTATAAATAGCCTACTAGATTTATAAAAGGCACACATTCCAGTTTATAGAGATATGGACTCGATTTGAACAAGAAAGTCTTCAGGCAGCACAGTGGACTGTCTGAGCATTCAGCCCTATACAGAGAACTGTGGTGTATCGAGCAGCAGCCAACTGACCTAAAGCATATTATGGCAGGACCTTCCCGAGTCATCACCCAGTGTCCCACGTGTCTGGGTAATGAAAAGGGGCCTAGGAGACATACACACTTCCAAGAACTTATTTGAAGGAAGAAGTAAGAATCATGTAGTACAATCTCAGGTACTACCTGAGAAGTACATAAATGAAAATGAATCTAGGTACAGGCTAGAAATAGCCAGTTTGGAAGAAGAATAGGGTTTGGGAGGGAGCTCAGTAGACAAAGTGTGTCAGTGTGAAGACCGGAGTTGAGGACCCCAAATCCACAGAAAAGCCAGATGTACTTGGTAGTGTGCATCCCAGCATGCCTCCACCCCAGCATGCCTCCACAAGATGGACAGGGAAGGCAGGAGTCCCCAGAAGCCTGTGGGCCAGCTAGCCTGACATTCAGCATGAACAAGAGACCATGCCTCAACAACTAACCCCCATGCATGTGCCTATGTTCACATACGCAAACAC